>NW_027052753.1:0-242000 GCF_011386835.1 Chrysemys picta bellii | reverse complement strand
GCGAGGAGGAACCTCTTTCGAGTTTCTCCTTTTATTGATTTTACTAGAAAACAGACGTGCCTGTTGAGAAGGTAAGTACCTTGGAGAGGTTTTTAACCTGCTCAGTCTGCAGTCTGATCCATCTGTTGCCAGCTGAATTCTAGGCATGGAAAACACTAGTTCAAGGTGGCAGAATTTTATAGCCCACCTGGGATTTTGTGCCGTAGAATCACTGGGGACATTAGGGTTTGTCCTTTTCATTTTACCTTTTCCTCCATCCCTCCTTGCTTTCTCTTTTCCCCTCCCACCACCAGGAGTGGTGTGTGTGTTTGTGTGTGTTGCTGGGGGTGCTCTTCACCTCCCCTTGTGGGAAGTTGACACTGCAAGGGCTGTGCCTCTGTGGACATCAGCAACTCCCACTCCCTGCTGCAGGTACTGCTCTGGCTCACTGTAAATGGCGTGCTAGTGGAAGGGGAAATGGAGCCCCCTGGCACTCACTAAAAGGGAAAGTGGTGGATTCTCCATCTCTTGATGTCATTGAATGAAGACTAGATGCCTTTCTGGAATGTGTGTGCCCAAAGAGTAACTATTGTACTATACAGGAAGCCTATGATATGCAGGGGCTTAGATTAGATGCTCTAAAGGTCTCTTCTGACCATAAAGTCTACTAATTTTGGAAACACTGAGTGTAGCATTGGGAGCAGCCTCTGATGTTTTACTGTCTAGCCCGCTTGCTTCCTAGAATGAGGATGCATTGAGTGGGGTGATCCACAGAGAGTAGCTCAAACCTTCATAGTGTCAGGCCAGCAGCAGGACACTAGCACTTAAGGGTTTGATTGGTGGCAGTGATATCACAAAGGTCTTTTGCAGGACCTCAGCATATTGGTCAAAGGTGTTAGGGAGGTGGTAACCTCAGAGAGAGATGCTGCCATCAGCGAGGCAGGACAGGGGCCCATGGTTCTTTCTCACCCACCTCACACATTCCTCGCTTCTACAAATCTCGCGTTATTAGGGTTACAGTTAGCCTAACTCTTGCTAACGAACTGTCATTCATTGCATCCCCTTCCTGTCAGCTCTTTCTCTGCTTCCACAGGCCCAAAACTGGACACAGTATTCTAGATGAGGCCTCACCAATGTCGAATAAAGGGGAACGATCACGTTCCTCGATCTGCTGGCAATGCCCCTACTTATACAGCCCAAAATGCCGTTAGCCTTCTTGGCAACAAGAGCACACTGTTGACTCATATCCAGCTTCTCGTCCACTGTGACCCCTAGGTCCTTTTCTGCAGAACTGCTACCTAGCCATTCGGTCCCTAGTCTGTAGCAGTGCATGGGATTCTTCCGTCCTAAGTGCAGGACTCTGCACTTGTCCTTGTTGAACTTCATCAGGTTTTTTTTGGCCCAATCCTCTAATTTGTCTAGGTCCCTCTGTATCCGATCCCTACCCTCTAGCGTATCTACCACGCCTCCTAGTTTAGTGTCATCTGCAAACTTGCTGAGAGTGCAGTCCACACCATCCTCCAGATCATTAATAAAGATATTAAACAAAACCGGCCCCAGGACCGACCCTTGGGGCACTACTCCGCTTGAAACCGGCTGCCGACTAGACATGGAGCCATTGATCACTACCCGTTGAGCCCGACGATCCAGCCAGCTTTCTATCCACCTTACAGTCCATTCATCCATCCCATACTTCTTTAACTTGGTGGCAAGAATACTGTGGGAGAGCGTATCAAAAGCTTTGCTAAAGTCAAGGAATAACACATCCACTGCTTTCCCCTCATCCACAGAGCCAGTTATCTCATCATAGAAGGCAATTAGGTTAGTCAGGCACGACTTCCCCTTGGTGAATCCATGCTGACTGTTCCTGATCACTTTCCTCTCCTCTAAGTGTTTCATCATTGATTCCTTGAGGACCTGCTCCATGATTTTTCCAGGGACTGAGGTGAGGCTGACTGGCCTGTAGTTCCCCGGATCCTCCTCCTTCCCTTTTTTAAAGATGGGCACGACATTAGCCTTTTTCCAGTCATCCGGGACCTCCCTCGATCGCCATGAGTTTTCAAAAATAACGGCTAATGGCTGTGCAATCTCATCCGCCAACTCCTTTAGCACCCTCGGATGCAGCGCATCCAGCCCCATGGAGTTGTGCACGTCCAGTTTTTCTAAATAGTCCCGAACCACTTCTTTCTCCACAGAGGGCTGGTCACCTTCTCCCCATATTGTGCTGCCCAGTGCAGCAGTCTGGGAGCTGACCTTGTTCGTGAAGACAGAGGCAAAAAAAGCATTGAGTACATTAGCTTTTTCCACATCCTCGGTCACTAGGTTGCCTCCCTCATTCAGTAAGGGGCCCACACTTTCCTTGACTTTCTTCTTGTTGCTAACATACCTGAAGAAACCCTTCTTGTTACTCTTAACATCTCTTGCTAGCTGCAACTCCAAGTGTGATTTGGCCTTCCTGATTTCACTCCTGCATGCCTGAGCAATATTTTTATACTCCTCCCTGGTCATTTGTCCAATCTTCCACTTCTTGTAAGCTTCTTTTTTGCGTTTAAGATCAGCAAGGATTTCACTGTTTAGCCAAGCTGGTCGCCTGCCATATTTACTATTCTTTCTACACATCGGGATGGTTTGTTCCTGCAACCGCAATAAGGATTCTTTCAAATACAACCAGCTCTCCTGGACCCCTTTGCCCTTCATGTTATTCTCCCAGGGGATCCTGCCCATCTGTTCCCTGAGGGAGTCAAAGTCTGCTTTTCTGAAGTCCAGGGTCCGTATTCTGCTGCTCTCCTTTCTTCCTTGTGTCAGGATCCTGAACTCGACCATCTCATGGTCACTGCCTCCCAGGTTCCCATCCACTTTTGCTTCCCCTACTAATTCTTCCCTGTTTGTGAGCAGCAGGTCAAGAAAAGCTCTGCCCCTAGTTGGTTCCTCCAGCACTTGCACCAGGAAATTGTGCCCTACACGTTCCAAAAACTTCCTGGATTGTCTGTGCACCGCTGTATTGCTCTCCTAGCAGATATCAGGGTGATTAAAGTCTCCCATGAGAACCAGGGCCTGCGATCTAGCAACTTCTGCTAGTTGCCAGAAAAAGCCTCGTCCACCTCATCCCCCTGGTCTGGTGGTCTATACCAGACTCCAACCGTGACATCCCCCTTGTTGTTCACACTTCTCAACTTTATCCAGAGACTCTCAGGTTTTTCTACAGTTTCATACCGGACCTCTGAGCACTCATACTCCTCTCTTACATACAATGCAACTCCCCCACCTTTTCTGCCCTGCCTGTCCTTCCTGAACAGTTTATATCCATCCATGACAGTACTCCAGTCATGTGAGTTATCCCACCAAGTGTCTGTTATTGCTTCAGCAAGTCTCCTTCTCGAGGTCTCTCTTTGAGGACTGAGAGAGTATTAGTGTTCACATGTGTGAGTGCGAGCAGGAGCCTCTTTGGAGTTTTCTCCTTTCCTTTGACGGATTTTACTAGAAAACAGACGTCCCTATTTAGAAGGTAAGAGCCTCCAAGAGGTTTTGGAACCTGCTCAGTCAGGTCCATCTGGTGCCAGCTGAATTCTAGGCATGGAAAACACTAGTTTAAGGTGGCAGAATTTTATTCCCTCTGTGGGATTTTGTCCCGTAGAATCACAGGGGACATTAGTGTTTCTCATTTTCGTTTTACCTTTTCCTCCATCC
The DNA here is from genome assembly GCF_011386835.1 of Chrysemys picta bellii. Lineage (NCBI taxonomy): Eukaryota > Metazoa > Chordata > Testudines > Emydidae > Chrysemys > Chrysemys picta. The sequence continues at coordinate 238,334 of NW_027052753.1, read as the reverse complement.
CCCCTTCCTTACTCTTCATATCTTACTTCTTTTGTCCTTTCTCCTGTTCCCCTTTCACCACCAGGAGTGGTGTGTGTGTGTGTGTGTGTGTGTGTGTGTTTGTGTGTGTGTTGCTGGGGGTGCTCTTCACCTCCCCTTGTGGGGAGTTCATCCAAAACTGTATGGTTGAAATAGTGCTTGGACTCCACTGACACTAGATGCTGCCATCCTGTGGCTTAGCATTAGTGTCTGGGATGACTTCAGACAATATCTCAACCTCCCCGCAACGCACTTCACTGCTGGCAGAATTCCTCCTGCCCCCCCTGCTAAAGCCGCCTCCCTGCCCAACCTGGGTGGGGGTGGAGAAGAGGGTTCTGATAACTTGAGCTGTGGTTTGGTGGTGGAACAGCTGTCAAGGGCACTGAGCTGGAGGTAGCAGGAGCTCACCCTACAAGGAGTGGGGTTGGCACTGGAGGTTACTAGAAAGGACAAGAAGACTCCATTCTGGGGTTGAGGAGGTGAATTCATCCCTCAGTGGTCGGCAGGTGCTGGGTGGAAATACTGCTGGTTCCAGGTGCCCTTAATTCCTCCTGATTCCTCGGGACGTTTGAGTCTCTGACAGGTTCTCGTTCCCTTGCAGCAGGAGGACGTCACGGCCAAAGCGATGCACCAGCTCCGCATCATCCTGCACTTGCGCCAGGTGCCTGAGACACTGCAGGGGCTGTGCCTCCTAGGCCATCAGCAACTCCCGCTCCCTGCTGCAGGTACTGCTCTGGCTCACTGTAAATGGGGAGCTAGTGGAAGGGGAAATGGAGCCCCCTGGCACTCACTAAAAGGGAAAGTGGTGGATTCTCCATCTCCTGATGTCATTGAATGAAGACTAGATGCCTTTCTGGAATGTGTGTGCCCAAAAAGTAACTATTGTACTATACAGGAGGCCTATGATATGCAGGGGCTTAGATGAGATGCTCTAAAGGTCTCTTGTGGCCATAAAGTCTACAAATTTTGGAAACAGTAGTATTGGGAGCAGCCTCTGATGTTTTACTGTCTAGCCAGCTTGCTTCCTAGAAAGAAGACGCATTGAGTCGGGTGATCCACAGAGAGTACCTGTGTCAAGGCTGAATGCCCACTTTGAAGTTTAGGGTACAAATGTAGGGGCCTGCATGAAAACTTCTAAGCTTAACCACCATCCCAAGGCTAATTTCCTCCCCTGGGTAGCCTTGAGAAACCTTTCACCAATTCCCTGGTGAATACAGATCCAAACCCCTTGGATCTTAAAACAAGGAGAAATTAACCATCCCCCCTCCTTCCTCCCACCAAGTCCTGGTGAATCAAGATCCAAACTCCTTGGATCTTAAAACAAGGAAAAATCAATCAGGTTCTTAAAAATAAGGCTTTTAATTAAAGAAAAAGGTAAAAATCATCTCTGTAAAATTAGTATGGAAATTAACCTTACAGGGTAATCAAACTTAAAGAGCTCAGAGGACTCCCCTCTAGTCTTAGGTTCAAAGTACAGCAAACAAAGATAAACACTCTAGTAAAAGGTACATTTACAAGTTGAGAAAAGAAAGGAAAACTAACACGCCCTGTTTGAAATAGGAGAGACTTGTTTAGAAAGATGTGGAGAACCTGGATTGATGTCTGGTCCCTCTCAGTCCCGAGGGCGAACACCCACACAAACAAAGAACACAAACAAAAGCCTTCCCCTCCCCAAGATTTGAAAGTATCTTGTCCCCTTATTGGTCCTTTAGGTCAGATGCCAGCCAGGTTACCTGAGCTTCTTAACCCTTTACAGGGAAAAGGATTTTGGAGTCTCTGGCCAGGAGGGATTTTATAGTACTGTACACAGGACAGCTGTTACCCTTCCCTTTATAGTTATGACAACCTCAAACCTTCAAAGTGTCAGGCCAGCAGCAGGACATTAGCACTTGAGGGTTTGGTTGGGTGTGGCAGTGACATCACAAAGGCCTTTTGCAGGATGTCAGCTTATTGGTCAAATGTGTTAGGGAGGTGGTGACCTCAGAGAGAGATGCTGACATCAGCCTGGCAGGACAGGAGCACAGGGCCAGGGAAACCTCAGAGACCCCTGTGGCTTTGCTTCAGTAAGTCTCCTTCTCGAGGTTTCTCTTGAGGACTGAGAGAGTATTAGGGCTGACGTACGTGAGTGCGAGCAGGAGCCTCTTTCGAGATTTCTCCTTTCTATTTACTGATTTTACTAGAAAACAGACGTCCCTGTTAAGAAGTTAAGAGCCTCGGAGAGGTTTGTAACCTTTTCAGTCTGATCCACCTGGTGCCAGCTGAATTCTAGGCATGGAAAACACTAGCTCAAGGTGGCAGAATTTTATTCCCTCCCTGGGATTTTGTCCCGTGGAATCACTGGGGACATTAGGTTTTGTCCTTTTCGTTTTACCTTTTCCTCCATCCCTCCTTCCTTTCTCTTCATCACTTACTTCTTTTGTCCTTTCTCCTGTTCCCCTCCCACCACCAGGAGTGTGTGTGTGTGTGTGTGTGTGTGTGTGTGTGTTGTTGGCGGTGCTCTTCACCTCCCCTTGTGGAAAGTTGATCGAATACTGTGAGGTTTAAATAGTGCTTGGACTCCACTGACACTAGATGCTGCCATCCTGTGGCTTAACATGACTGTCTGGGATGACTTGGGTCAAGGTCTCAACCTCCCCGCAACGCACTTTTCTACTTTCAGAATCCCTGCTGCCCCCCCTCCTAGATCCGCCTCCCTGCCCAACCTGGGTGGGGGTGGAGAAGAGGGTTCTGATAACTTGAGCTGTGGTTTGGAGGTGGAACAGCTGTCAAGGGCACTGAGCAGGAGGTAGCAGGAGCTCATCCTACAAGGAGTGGGGTTGGCACTGGAGGTTACTAGAAAGGAGAAGAAGATTCCATTCTGGGGTTGAGGAGGTGAATTGCTCAAAGGTGTTAGGGAGGTGGTGACCTCAGAGAGAGATGCTGATATCAGCCAGGCAGGACAGGGGCCCAGGGCCAGGGAAACCTCAGAGACCCCTGTGGCTTTGCTTCAGGAAGTCTCCTTCTCGAGGTCTCTCTTTGAGGACTGAGAGAGTATTAGGGTTCACATATGTGAATGCGAGGAGGAACCTCTTTCGAGTTGTTTCCTTTCCTTTTACTGATTTTACTAGAAAACAGACGTCCCTGTTGAGAAAGTAAGTGCCTCGGAGAGGTTTGTAACCTGTTCAGTCTGATCCACCTGGTGCCAGCTGAATTCTAGGCATGGAAAACAGTAGTTTAAGATGGCAGAATTTTATTTCATCCCTTGGATTTTGTGCCGTAGAATCACTGGGGACATTAGGGTTTGTCCTTTTTGTTTTACCTTTTCCTCCATCCCTCCTTCCTTTCTCTTCATCTCTTACTTCTTTTCTCCTTTCTCCTGTTCCTCAAAAACTGTGGGGTTGAAATAGTGTTTGGACTCCACTAACACTAGATGCTGCCATCCTGTGGCTTAGCATTAGTGTCTGGGATGACTTGGGGCAAGATCTCAACTTCCCCTCAACCCACTTCACTGCTGCCAGAATCCCTCCTGCCCCCCCTGCTAGAGCCGCCTCCCTGGCCAACCTGGGTGGGGGTGGAGAACAGTGTTTTTTTCATACATTCATAGATTCTAGGACTGGAAGGGACCTCGAGAGGTCATCGAGTCCAGTCCCCTGCCCGCATGGCAGGACCAAATACCATCTAGACCATCCCTGATAGACATTTATCTAACCTACTCTTAAATATCTCAAGAGATGGAGATTCCACAACCTCCCTCTTCAATTTATTCCAGTGTTTAACCACCCTGACAGTTAGGAACTTTTTCCTAATGTCCAACCTAGACCTCCCTTGCTGCAGTTTAAACCATTTCCTTCTGGTTCTATCCTTAGAGGCTAAGGTGAACAAGTTTTCTCCCACCTCCTTATGACACCCTTTTAAATACCTGAAAACTGCTATCATGTCTCCTCTCAGTCTTCTCTTTTCCAAACTAAACAAAGCCAATTCTTTCAGCCTTCCTTCATAGGTCATGTTCTCAAGACCTTTAATCATTCTTGTTGCTCTTCTCTGGACCCTTTCCAATTTCTCCACATCTTTTTTAAAATGCGGTGCCCAGAACTGGACACAATACTCCAGCTGAGGCCTAACCAGAGCAGAGTAGAGCGGAAGAATGACTTCTCGTGTCTTGCTCACAACAGACCTGTTAATACATCCCAGAATCAGGTTTGCTTTTTTTGCAACAGCATCACACTGTTGACTCATATTTAGCTTGTGGTCCACTATAACCCCTAGATCCCTTTCTGCCGTACTCCTTCCTAGACAGTCTCTTCCCATTCTGTATGTGTGAAACTGATTGTTCCTTCCTAAGTGGAGCACTTTGCATTTGTCTTTGTTAAACTTCATCCTGTTTAACTCAGACCATTTCTCCAATTTGTCCAGATCATTTTGAATTATGACCCTGTCCTCCAAAGCAGTTGCAATCCCTCCCAGTTTGGTATCATCCGCAAACTTAATAAGCGTACTTTCTATGCCAATATCTAAGTCGTTGATGAAGATATTGAACAGCGCCGGTCCCAAAACAGACCCCTGCGATACCCCACTCGTTATGGCTTTCCAGCAGGATTGGGAACTATTAATAACAACTCTCTGAGTACGGTTATCCAGCCAGTTATGCACCCACCTTATAGTAGCCCCATCTAAATTGTATTTGCCTAGTTTATCAATAAGAATATCATGCGAGACCGTATCAAATGCCTTACTAAAGTCTAGGTATACCACATCCACAGCCTCACCCTTATCCACAAGGCTCGTTATCCTATCAAAGAAAGCTATCAGATTGGTTTGACGTGATTTGTTCTTCACAAATCCATGATGGCTGTTCCCTATCACCTTACCACCTTCCAAGTGTTTGCAGATGATTTCCTTAATTACTTGCTCCGTTATCTTCCCTGGCACAGAAGTTAAACTCACTGGTCTGTAGTTTCCTGGGTTGTTTTTATTTCCCTTTTTATAGATGGGCACTATATTTGCCCTTTTCCAGTCTTCTGGAATCTCTCCCGTCTCCCATGATTTTCCAAAGATAATAGCTAGAGGCTCAGATACCTCCTCTATTAGCTCCTTGAGTATTCCAGGATGCATTTCATCAGGCCCGGGTGACTTGCAGGCATCTAACTTTTCTAAGTGATTTTTAACTTGTTCTTTTTTTATTTTATCTGCTAAACCTACCCCCTTCCCATTAGCATTCACTATGTTAGGCATTCCTTCAGACTTCTCGGTGAAGACCGAAACAAAGAAGTCATTAAGCATCTCCGCCATTTCCAAGTTTCCTGTTACTGTTTCTCCCTCTTCACTAAGCAGTGGGCCTACCCTGTCTTTGGTCTTCCTCTTGCTTCTAATGTATTGATAAAAAGTCTTCTTGTTTCCCTTTATTCCCGTAGCTAGTTTGAGCTCATTTTGTGCCTTTGCCTTTCTAATCTTGCCCCTGCATTCCTGTGTTGTTTGCCTATATTCATCCTTTGTAATCTGTCCCAGTTTCCATTTTTTATATGACTCCTTTTTATTTTTTAGATCATGCAAGATCTCATGGTTAAGCCAAGGTGGTCTTTTGCCACATTTTCTATCTTTCCTAACCAGCGGAATAGCTTGCTTTTGGGCCCTTAATAGTGTCCCTTTGAAAAACTGCCAACTCTCCTCAGTTGTTTTTCCCCTCAGTCTTGATTCCCATGGGACCTTACCTATCAGCTCTCTGAGCTTACCAAAATCTGCCTTCCTGAAATCCATTGTCTCTATTTTGCTGTTCTCCCTTCTACCCTTCCTTAGAATAGCAAACTCTATGATTTCATGATCACTTTCACCCAGGCTGCCTTCTACTTTCAAATTCTCAACGAGTTCCCCCCTATTTGTTAAAATCAAGTCTAGAACAGCTTCCCCCCTAGTAGCTTTTTCAACCTTCTGAAATAAAAAGTTGTCTCCAATGCAGTCCAGGAATTTGTTGGATAGTCTGTGCCCCGCTGTGTTATTTTCCCAACATATATCCGGATAGTTGAAGTCCCCCATCACCACCAAATCTTGGGCTTTGGATGATTTTGTTAGTTGCTTAAAAAAAGCCTCATCCACCTCTTCCACCTGGTTAGGTGGCCTGTAGTAGACTCCTAGCATGACATCTCCATTGTTTTTTACCCCTTTTAGCCTAACCCAGAGACTCTTAACGTCTCCTATGTCCATCTCTACCTCAGTCCAAGGGTGTACATTTTTAATATACAAGGCAACACCTTCTCCCTTTTTCCCCTGTCTATCCTTCCTGAGCAAGCTGTACCCATCCACACCAACATTCCAATCACGTGTATTATCCCACCAAGTTTCAGTGATGCCAACAATGTCATAGTTGTATTTATTTATTAGCACTTCCAGTTCTTCCTGCTTATTCCCCATACTTCTCGCATTTGTATATAGGCATCTAAGATACTGGTTTGATCTTTCCTCCCAGTTTTGTCCTGACCCTCCTTTCTCTCTGACAATATAGCCCACACTCCCTCTCGTTTTTGACCCATCTCCCCGGTCTCCATGTTCCCCACTTACCTGTGGGCTTTGCTCACCTGTCCCCGTCGAACCTAGTTTAAAGCCCTCCTCACTAGGTTAGCCAGTCTGTGTCCAAAGGTACTAATAACTTGAGCTGTGGTTTGGAGGTGGAACAGCTGTCAAGGGCACTGAGGGGGAGATAGCAGGAGCTCATCCTTCAAGGAGCGGGGTTGGCACTGGAGGTTACTAGAAAGGACAAGAAGACTCCATTCTGGGGTTCAGGAGGTGAATTTATCCCTCAGTGGTCGGCAGGTGCTGGGTGGAAATACTGCTGGTTCCAGGTGCCCTTAATTCCTCCAGATTCCTCGGGGCGTTTGAGTCTCTGACAGGTTCTCGTTCCCTTGCAGCAGGAGGACGTCACGGCCAAAAGTGATGCACCAGCTCCGCATCATCCGGCACTTGCGCCAGATTCCTGAGACACTGCAGGGGCTGTGCCTCTGAGGCCATCAGCAACTCCCGCTCCCTGCTGCAGGTACTGCTCTGTCTCACTGTAAATGGGGAACTAGTGGAAGGGGAAATGGAGCCCCCTGGTACTCACTAAAAGGGAAAGTGGTGGATTCTCCATCTCTTGATGTCATTGAATGAAGACTAGATGCCTTTCTGGAATGTGTGTGCCCAAAAAGTAACTACTGTACTATACAGGAGGCCTATGATATGCAGGGGCTTAGATGAGATGCTCTAAAGGTCTCTTGTGGCCATAAAGTCTACAAATTTTGGAAACACTGAGTGTAGTATTGGGAGCAGCCTCTGATGTTTTACTGTCTAGCCGGCTTGCTTCCTAGAATGAAGACGCATTGAGTGGGGTGATCCACACAGAGTAGCTCAAACCTTCAAAGTGTCAGGCCAGCAGCAGGACATTAGCACTTCCGGGGATGGGTGGGTGTGGCAGTGACATCACAAAGGCCTTTTCAGGACCTCAGCCTATTGGTCAAAGGTGTTAGGGAGGTGGTAACCTCAGAGAGAGATGCTGACATCAGCCAGGCAGGACAGGGGCTTAGGGCCAGGGAAACCTCAGAGACCCCTGTGACTTTCATAGAATCATAGAATCATAGAATATCAGGGTTGGAAGGGACCTCAAGAGGTCATCTACTCCAACCCCGTCCTCAAAGCAGGACCAATTCCCAACTAAATCATCCCAGCCAGGGCTTTGTCAAGCCGGGCCTTAAAAACCTCCAAGGAAGGAGACTCCACCACCTCCCTAGTTAACGCATTCCAGTGCTTCACCACCCTCCTAGTGAAATAGTGTTTCCTAATATCCAACCTGGACCTCCCCCACTGCAACTTGAGACCATTGCTCCTTGTTCTGTCATCTGCCACTACTGAGAACAACCGAGCTCCATCCTCTTTGGAACCCCCCTTCACGTAGTTGAAGGCTGCTATCAAATCCCCCCTCATTCTTCTCTTCTGGAGACTAAACAATCCCAGTTCCCTCAGCCTCTCCTCATAAGTCATGTGCTCCAGACCCCTAATCATTTTTGTTGCTCTCCACTGGACTCTTTCCAATTTTTCCACATCCTTCTTGTAGTGTGGGGCCTGTCAGAGAAAAACAGAGTTCTCACTATTTGTTTAGGTACAGCAAGTCAGATGCTTTATTAACTCTCACAATTGCCCAGAGGGAGAGAGCTATGCAGGTCTCTCCCAGGTAACTAATTACAGCAAGCATTTATACCTTTCATTACAGAAATAACGAGGGACAGCTGCGTTTTGTTTATACATAGGCCATCTTGATATCTCATTTCTTCACTTGTTTTGACTCTTGCCAACATACAATATTTTCTATACCTTATCTACACAAGGTCTTCTACACCTTATCTATACCAGGTCATAATGACTTCTTACACAGTTCTTTCTCACCCGCCTCACACATTCCTCGCTTCTACAAATCTCGCGTTATTAGGGTTACAGTTAGCCTAACTCTTGCTAACGAACTGTCATGCATTGCATCCCCTTCCTATGAGCTCTTTCTCTGCTTCCACAGGCCCAAAACTGGACACAGTATTCCAGATGAGGCCTCACCAATGTCGAATAAAGGGGAACGATCACGTTCCTCGATCTGCTGGCAATGCCCCTACTTAAACAGCCCAAAATGCCGTTAGCCTTCTTGGCAACAAGAGCACACTGTTGACTCATATCCAGCTTCTCGTCCACTGTGACCCCTAGGTCCTTTTCTGCAGAACTGCTACCTAGCCATTCGGTCCCTAGTCTGTAGCAATGCATGGGATTCTTCCATCCTAAGTGCAGGACTCTGCACTTGTCCTTGTTGAACTTCATCAGGTTTTTTTTGGCCCAATCCTCTAATTTGTCTAGGTCCCTCTGTATCCGATCCCTACCCTCTAGCGTATCTACCACGCCTCCTAGTTTAGTGTCATCTGCAAACTTGCTGAGAGTGCAGTCCGCACCATCCTCCAGATCATTAATAAAGATATTAAACAAAACCGGCCCCAGGACCGACCCTTGGGGCACTACTCCGCTTGAAACCGGCTGCCAACTAGACATGGAGCCATTGATCACTACCCGTTGAGCCCGACGATCCAGCCAGCTTTCTATCCACCTTACAGTCCATTCATCCAGCCCATACTTCTTTAACTTGGTGGCAAGAATACTGTGGGAGAGCATATGAAAAGCTTTGCTAAAGTCAAGGAATAACACATCCACTGCTTTCCCCTCATCCACAGAGCCAGTTATATCATCATAGAAGGCAATTAGGTTAGTCAGGCACGACTTCCCCTTGGTGAATCCATGCTGACTGTTCCTGATCACTTTCCTCTCCTCTAAGTGTTTCATCATTGATTCCTTGAGGACCTGCTCCATGATTTTTCCAGGGACTGAGGTGAGGCTGACTGGCCTGTAGTTCCCCGGATCCTCCTCCTTCCCTTTTTTAAAGATGGGCACTACATTAGCCTTTTTCCAGTCATCCGGGACCTCCCTCGATCGCCATGAGTTTTCAAAAATAATGGCTAATGGCTGTGCAATGTCATCCGCCAAGTCCTTTAGCACCCTCGGATGCAGCGCATCCAGCCCCATGGAGTTGTGCACGTCCAGTTTTTCTAAATAGTCCCGAACCACTTCTTTCTCCACAGAGGGCTGGTCACCTTCTCCCCATATTGTGCTGCCCAGTGCAGCAGTCTGGGAGCTGACCTTGTTCGTGAAGACAGAGGCAAAAAAAGCATTGAGTACATTAGCTTTTTCCACATCCTCAGTCACTAGGTTGCCTCCCTCATTCAGTAAGGGGCCCACACTTTCCTTGACTTTCTTCTTGTTGCTAACATACCTGAAGAAACCCTTCTTGTTACTCTTAACATCTCTTGCTAGCTGCAACTCCAAGTGTGATTTGGCCTTCCTGATTTCACTCCTGCATGCCTGAGCAATATTTTTATACTCCTCCCTGGTCATTTGTCCAATCTTCCACTTCTTGTAAGCTTCTTTTTTGCGTTTAAGATCAGCAAGGATTTCACTGTTTAGCCAAGCTGGTCGCCTGCCATATTTACTATTCTTTCTACACATCGGGATGGTTTGTTCCTGCAACCGCAATAAGGATTCTTTCAAATACAGCCAGCTCTCCTGGACCCCTTTGCCCTTCATGTTATTCTCCCAGGGGATCCTGCCCATCTGTTCCCTGAGGGAGTCAAAGTCTGCTTTTCTGAAGTCCAGGGTCCGTATTCTGCTGCTCTCCTTTCTTCCTTGTGTCAGGATCCTGAACTCGACCATCTCATGGTCACTGCCTCCCAGGTTCCCATCCACTTTTGCTTCCCCTCCTAATTCTTCCCTGTTTGTGAGCAGCAGGTCGAGAAAAGCTCTGCCCCTAGTTGGTTCCTCCAGCACTTGCACCAGGAAATTGTGCCCTACACTTTCCAAAAACTTCCTGGATTGTCTGTGCACCGCTGTATTGCTCTCCTAGCAGATATCAGGGTGATTAAAGTCTCCCATGAGAACCAGGGCCTGCGATCTAGCAACTTCTGCTAGTTGCCAGAAGAAAGCCTCGTCCACCTCATCCCCCTGGTCTGGTGGTCTATACCAGACTCCAACCGTGACATCCCCCTTGTTGCTCACACTTCTCAACTTTATCCAGAGACTCTCAGGTTTTTCTACAGTTTCATACCGGACCTCTGAGCACTCATACTTCTCTCTTACATACAATGCAACTCCCCCACCTTTTCTGCCCTGCCTGTCCTTCCTGAACAGTTTATATCCATCCATGACAGTACTCCAGTCATGTGAGTTATCCCACCAAGTGTCTGTTATTGCTTCAGCAAGTCTCCTTCTCGAGGTCTCTCTTTGAGGACTGAGAGAGTATTAGTGTTCACATGTGTGAGTGCGAGCAGGAGCCTCTTTGGCGTTTTCTCCTTTCCTTTGACGGATTTTACTAGAAAACAGACGTCCCTATTTAGAAGGTAAGAGCCTCCAAGAGGTTTTGGAACCTGCTCAGTCTGATCCATCTGGTGCCAGCTGAATTCTAGGCATGGAAAACACTAGTTTAAGGTGGCAGAATTTTATTCCCTCTGTGGGATTTTGTCCCGTAGAATCACAGGGGACATTAGTGTTTGTCATTTTCGTTTTACCTTTTCCTCCATCCCTCCTTCCTTTCTCTTCATCTCTTACTTCTTTTGTCCTTTCTCCTGTTCCCCTGCCACCACCAGGAGTGGTGTGTGTGTGTGTGTGTGTGTTGCTGGGGGTGCTCTTCACCTCCCCTTGTGGGAAGTTGATCCAAAACTGTGGGGTTGAAATAGTGCTTGAACTCCAATGACACTAGATGCTGCCATCCTGTGGCTTAGCATTAGTGTCTGGGATGATTGGGGCAAGATCTCAACCTCCCCGCAACCCACTTCACTGCTGGCAGAATCCCTCCTGCCCCTCCTGCTAGAGCCGCCTCCCTGCCCAACCTGGGTGGGGGTGGAGAAGAGGGTTCTGATAACTTGAGCTGTGGTTTGGAGGTAGAACAGCTGTCAAGGGTACTGAGGGGGAGGTAGCAGGAGCTCACCCTACAAGGTGGTGAGTTGGCACTGGAGGTTACTAGAAAGGACAAGAAGACTCCATTCTGGGGTTCAGGAGGTGAATTCATCCCTCAGTGGTGGGCAGGTAGTCAGTTTAAATACTGCTGGTTCCAGGTGCCCTTAATTCCCCCTGATTCCTCGGGGGGTTTGAGTCTTTGACAGGTTCTCGTTCCCTTGCAGCAGGAGGACGTCATGGCCAGAGTGATGCACCAGCTCCGCATCATCCGGCACTTGTGCCATGTGCCTTAGACACTGCAGGGGCTGTGCCTCTGAGGCCATCAGCAACTCCCGCTCCCTGCTGCAGGTACTGCTCTGGCTCACTGTAAATGGGGTGCTAGTGGAAGGGGAAATGGAGCCCCCTGGCACTCAGTAAAAGGGAAAGTGGTGGATTCTCCATCTCTTGATGTCATTTCATGAAGACTAGATGCCTTTCTGGAATGTGTGTGCCCAAAAAGTACCTATTGTACTATACAGGAAGCCTATGATATGCAGGGGGTTAGATGAGATGTTCTAAAGGTCTCTTCTGGCCATAAAGTGTAGTAATTTTGGAAACACTGAGTGTAGCATTGGGAGCAGCCTCTGATGCTTTACTGTCTAGCTGGCTTGCTTCCTAGAATGAAGACGCATCGAGTGGGGTGATCCACAGAGAGTAGCTGAAACCTTCAAAGTGTCAGGCCAGCAGCAGGACATTAGCACTTCAGGGGATGGGTGGGTGTGGCAGTGACATCACAAAGGCCTTTTGCAGTGTAGTAGTTCCGGGGTGGGGCTCGTCCCTTCCTGGGGTACCTGGGAGCCAGGCCGCCCCGCTACAAAGCGAATAACAGTCTAGGGCCCAGACCTTTGGGTAGGGGCTGAGCACACAATTAGCAGTTCGGCGCTCAGGCCTTTGTGCAGGGACTGAGCACACAATCAACAGTTCAGAGCTCAGGCCCTTATGCAGGGACTGAGCACACAATCAACAGCTCCGGCCCTGGGTCAGGGCGGGGAACAAACCAGTAGTCAGTCAGCGGCCCAGGCCTTGTAGCAGGAGCTGGGTCAGTTTGGGTTAGCCCAGGCCCTAGGTCAGGGCGGGGAACAAACCAGTAGTCAGTCAGCGGCCCAGGCCTTGTAGCAGGAGCTGGGTCAGTTTGGGTTAGCCCAGGCCCTAGGTCAGGGCGGGGCAGCAAACCAATCGTCAGTCAGAGGCCCAGGCCCCTTGGACAAGGAGGAGGAGAGACTGCCACCCAGCATGGGGTGGCAGGGGGGAACACAGGCCCACCCACTCCACTGTGTTCCAGCCCCGGGCCCTATCCGCAGCAGTCCGTCTGCCGCGCAGTCAGTGGGGATCCTGACCGCAACACACTGACATGGGTTCGGGGTCTGCTATCCCCGGGCCACTTCCCATCTCCTCCTCCATGGGTACCTGTTCCTCCTGAGTTCCGTCTGCTGGGTCGCAGATCATGGGCTGCTCCGGGCCCCGAGCAGCAGGTAGGTCTGTCACTCCCTCTGGGCCCTTGGCAGGGGGAAGCTCAGACCGTTCCTCAGGATACCGGGCTCTCGGCAGGCTCAGGTCCGCGGGAGCTCGGGCACCAGCGTCTGTCCTCTCCCGCTGCCGGCCAGCTACTGAGCGCTGTGGCTTGGCCTTTATACTTCCTGTCCCGCCCCTTGACTTCCGGGGGGTGGGGACAGGCCGCGGTGGCCTTGACTTCCTGGGGCGCCTGGGAGCCAGGCCGCCCCGCTACATGCAGTATCTCAGCGTATTGGTCAAAGGTGTTAGGGAGGTGGTGACCTCAGAGAGAGATGCTGACATCAGTCAGGGGCGCAGGGCCAGGGAAACCTCAGAGACCCCTGTGGCTTTGCTTTAGCAAGTCTCCTTCTCGAGGTCTCTCTTTGAGGACTGAGAGAGTATTAGGGTTCACGTATGTGAGTGCGAGCAGGAGCCTCTTTCGAGTTTTCTCCTTCCCTTTTACTGATTTTACTAGAAAACAGACGTCCCTGTTTAGAAGGTAAGAGCCTCCAAGAGGTTTTTGAACCTGCTCAGTCTGATCCATCTGGTGCCCGTTGAATTCTAGGCATGGAAAACACTAGTTCAAGGTGACAGAATTTTGTAGTCCACACGGGATTTTGTCCCGTGGAATCACTGGGGACATTAGGGTTTGTCCTTTTCGTTTTACCTTTTCCACCATCCCTCCTTCCTTTCTCTTCATCTCTTACTTCTTTTGTCCTTTCTCCTGTTCCCCTCCCACCACCAGGAGTGGGGTGTGTGTGTGTGTGTGTGTGTGTGTGTGTGTGTGTGTTGCTGGGGATGATCTTCACCTCCTCTTGTGGGAAGTTCATCCAAATTGTGGGGTTGAAATAGTGCTTGGACTCCACAGACACTAGATGCTGCCATCCTGTGGCTTAGCGTTACTGTCTCGGATGACTTGGGCAAGATCTCAACCTCCCCGCAACCCACTTCACTGCTGCCAGAATCCCTCCTGCCCCCACTGCTAGACCCGCCTCCCAGCCCAACCTTGGTGGGGGTCTAGAAGAGGTTTCTGATGACTTAAGCTGTGGTTTGGAGGTGGAACAGCTGTCAAGGACACTGAGGGGGAGGTAGCAGGAGCTCACCCTAGAAGGAGGGGGATTGGCACTGGAGGTTACTAGAAAGGACAAGAAGACTCCATTCTGGGATTCAGGAGGTGAATTCATCCCTCAGTGTTGGGCAGGTGCTGAGTGGAAATACTGCTGGTTCCAGGTGCCCTTAATTCCCCCTGATTCCTCGGGGCGTTTGAGTCTGACAGGTTCTCATTCCCTTGCAGCAGGAGGGCGTCACGGCCAAAGTGAGGCACCAGCTCCGCATCATCCATCACTTGCGCCAGGTGCCTGAGACACTGCAGGGGTTGTGCCTCTGAGGCCTTCAGCAACTCCCGCTCTCTGTTGCAGGTACTGCTCTGGCTCACTGTAAATGGGGAGCTAGTGGAAGGGGAAATGGAGCCCCCTGGCACTCAGTGAAAGGGAAAGTGGTGGATTCTCCATCTCTTGAAGTCATTGAATGAAACTAGATGCCTTTCTGGAATGTTTGTGCCCAAAAAGTAACTATTGTCCTATACAGGAAGCCTATGATATGCAGGGGGTTAGATGAGATGCTCTAAAGGTCTCTTCTGGCCATAAAGTGTATTAATTTTGGAAACACTGAGTGTAGCATTGGGAGCAGCCTCTAATGTTTTACTGTCTAACCGGCTTGCTTCCTAGAATGAAGACGCATTGAGTGGGGTGATCCACAGAGAGTAGCTCAAACCTCCAAAGTGTCAGGCCAGCAGCAGGATATTAGCACTTCAGGGGATGGGTGGGTGTGGCAGTGACATCACAAAGGCCTTTTGCAGGAGCTCAGCCTATTGGTCAAAGTTGTTAGGGAGGTGGTGACCTCAGAGAGAGATGCTCACATCAGCCAGGCAAAACAGGGGCGCAGGGCCAGGGAAACCTCAGAGACCCCTGTGGCTTTGCTTCAGCAAGTCTCCTTCTTGAGCTCTCTTTGAGGACTGAGAGAGTATTAGGGTTCACATATGTGAGTGTGAGCAGGAGCCTCTTTCGAGTTTTCTCCTTTCCTTTTACCCATTTTACTAGAAAACAGAAGTCCCTGCTGAGAAAGTAAGTGCCTCGGAGAGGTTTGTAACCTGTTCAGTCTGATCCACCTGGTGCCATCTGAATTCTAGGCATGGAAAACACTAGTTTAAGGTGGCAGAATTTTATTCCCTCCCTGGGATTTTGTCCCGTAGAATCACTGGGGATATTAGGAAAACAACAAGGAGTCTGGTGGCACCTTAAAGACTAACAGATTTATTTGGGCATAAGCTTTCGTGAGTAAAAACCTCACTTCTTCGGATGCATAGAGTGAAAGTTACAGATGCAGGCATTATATACTGACACATGGAGAGCAGGGAGTTACTTCACAAGTGGAGAACCAGTGTTGACAGGGCCAATTCAAAAATCAGGGTGGATGTAGTCCACTCCAAATAATAGATGAGGAGGTGTCAATTCCAGGAGAGGAAAAGCTGCTTCTGTAGTGAGCCAGCCACTCCCAGTCCCTATTCAAGCCCAGATTAATGGTGTTGAATTTGCAAATGAATTTTAGTTCTGCTGTTTCTCTTTGAAGTCTGTTTCTGAAGTTTTTTTGTTCAATGATAGTGACTTTTAAATCTGTAATAGAATGACCAGGGAGATTGAAGTGTTCACTTACTGGCTTATGTATGTTACCACTCCTGATGTCCGATTTGTGTCCATTTATTCTTTTGCGGAGGGACTGTCCGGTTTGGCCAATGTACATGGGAGAGGGGCATTGCTGGCACATGATGGCATATATGACATTAGTGGATGTGCAGGTGAATGAGTCCCTGATGGTGTGGCTGATGTGGTTGGGTCCTCTGATGCTGTTGCCAGAGTAGATATGGGGACAGAGTAGGCAACGAGGTTTGCTACGGGGATAGGTTCCTGGGTTGGTGTTTCTGTGGTGTGGTGTGTAGTTGCTGGTGAGTATTTGCTTCAGGTTGGGGGGTTGTCTGTAAGCGAGGACTGGCCTGCCTCCCAAGGTCTGTGAGAGTGAGGGATCATTTTCCAGGATAGGTTGTAGATCGTGGATAATGCGCTGGAGAGGTTTTAGCTGGGGGCTGTATGTGATGGCCAGTGGTGTTCTGTTATTGTCCTTGTTGGGCCTGTCCTGTAGTAGGTGATTTCTGGGTACCCGTCTTGCTCTGTCAATCTGTTTCCTCACTTCCCCAGGTGGGTATTGTAGTTTTACGAATGCTTGATAAAGATCTTGTAGGTGTTTGTCTCTGTCTGAGGGGTTGGAGCAAATTCGGTTGTATCTTAGGGCTTGGCTGTAGACAATGGATCGTGTGATGTGTCTTGGATGGAAGCCGGAGGCATGTAGGTACGTATAGCGGTCAGTAGGTTTCCGGTATAGGGTGGTGTTTATGTGACCATCACTTATTTGTACTGTAGTGTCCAGGAAGTGGATCTCTTGTGTGGACTGGTCCAGGCTGAGGTTGATGGTGGGGTGGAAATTGTTGAAGTCCAGGTGGAATTCTTCAAGGGCCTCCTTTCCGTGGGTCCATATGATGAAGATGTCGTCAATGTAGCGCAAGTAGAGGAGGGGCACTAGGGGACGAGAGCTGAGGAAGCGTTGTTCTAAGTCAGCCATAAAAATGTTGGCATACTGTGGGGCCATGCGAGTACCCATAGCAGTGCCACTGACTTGAAGGTATAAGTTGTCCCCAAATCTGAAGTGGTTGTGGGTGAGGACAAAGTCACAAAGCTCAGCCACCAGGCTTGCTGTGGCCTCATCAGGGATACTGTTCCTGACAGCTTGTAGTCCATCCTCATGTAGAATATTGGTATAAAGTGCTTCTACATGCATGGTGGCCAGGATGGTGTTTCCAGGAAGAACATCAATGCATTGTAGTTTCCTCAGGAAGTTGGTGGTGTCTCGAAGATAGCTGGGAGTGCTGGTAGCATAGGGCCTGAGGAGAGAGGCCAAATAGCCAGATAATCCTGCCGTCAGAGTGCCAATGCCTGAGATGATGGGGCGTCCAGGGTTTCCGGGTTTATGGATCTTGGGTAGCAGATAGAATACCCCTGGTCGGGGTTCTGGGGGTGTGTCCATGTAGATTTGTTCCCCTACTGTAGCTGGGAGTTTCTTGAGCAGATGGTGTAGTTTCTTTTGGTATTCCTCAGTGGGATCAGAGGATAGTGGCCTGTAGAATGTGGTCTTGGAGAGTTGCCTGGCAGCCTCCTGTTCATAATCTGACCTGTTCATTATGACTACAGCACCTCCTTTGTCAGCCCCTTTGATGATAATGTCAGAGTTGTTTCTGAGGCTGTGGATGGCATTGCGTTCTGTACGGCTGAGGTTATGGGACAAGTGATGTTGTTTGTCCACAATTTCAGCCTGTGCACGTCTGCGGAAACACTCTATGTAGAGGTCCAGTCTGTCATTTCGACCGTCAGGAGGAGTCCACGCAGAATTCTTCTTTTTGTAGTGTTGGTAGGAGGGTTCCTGTGGGTCAGTGCACTGTTCAGTGGTGCGTTGAAAATATTCCTTGAGTCGGAGACGAGGAAAGTAGGCTTCCAGATCACCGCAGAACTGTATCATGTTCGTGGGGACGGTGGGACAGAAAGAGAGTCCCCGAGATAGGACAGACTCTTCTGCTGGGCTAAGCGTGTGGTTGGAAAGATTGACAATGTTGTTAGATGAGTTGAGGGTACCATTGTTATAGCCCCTAGTGGCAGGTATTAGTTTAGATAACTTACAGTCCTTTTTCCTCTGTAGAGAAGTGAAGTGTGCATTGTAAATGGCTTGTCTCATTTTTGTAAAGTCCAGCCACGTGGAAGTTTGTGTAGAAGGCTGGTATTGTATGAGAGTCTCCAGTTCTGAGAGCTCATTCTTGATCTTCTCCTGTCTGCTGTACAGGATGCTGATCAGGTGGTTCCTCAGTTTCTTTGAGAGAGTGTGTGGCACAATCTCTCACCATACTCAGTGTAGTATGTTGATTGCAATGGATTTTTTACCTTCAGTCCTTTTGGTATGATGTCCATCTGTTTGCATTTGGAGAGGAAGATGATGTCTGTCTGTATCTGTGCAAGTTTTTTGTTGAGGTTGATGGATTTCCACTCCATACGGCTAAATTTAGTGCCTTGCATGGTGTCAAGTATCAGGGGGTAGCCATGTTAGTCTGTATCTACAAAAACAACAAGGAGTCTGGTGGCACCTTAAAGACTAACAGATTTATTTGGCCATAAGCTTTCGTGAGTAAAAACCTCACTTCTTCGGATGCATAGAGTGAAAGTTACAGATGCAGGCATTATATACTGACACATGGAGAGCAGGGAGTTACTTCACAAGTGGAGAACCAGTGTTGACAGGGCCAATTCAAAAATCAGGGTGGATGTAGTCCACTCCCAATAATAGATGAGGAGGTGTCAATTCCAGGAGAGGAAAAGCTGCTTCTGTAGTGAGCCAGCCACTCCCAGTCCCTATTCAAGCCCAGATTAATGGTGTTGAATTTGCAAATGAATTTTAGTTCTGCTGTTTCTCTTTGAAGTCTGTTTCTGAAGTTTTTTTTGTTCAATGATAGTGACTTTTAAATCTGTAATAGAATGACCAGGGAGATTGAAGTGTTCACATACTGGCTTATGTATGTTACCATTCCTGATGTCCGACATGGGGACATTAGGGTTTGTCCTTTTCCTTTTCCCTTTTCCTCCATCCCTCCCTCCTTTCTCTTCATCTCTTACTTCCTTTGTCCTTTCTCTTGTTCCCCTCACACCACCAGGAGTGGTGTGTGTGTGTGTGTGTGTGTGTGGTGCTGATGGTTCTCTTCTCCTCCCCTTGTGGGGAGTTGATCCAAAACTGTGGGGTTGAAATAGTGCTTGGACCCCACTGACAGTAGATGCTGCCATTGTGTGACTTAGCATTAGTGTCTGGGATGACTTGGGTCAAGATCTCAACCTCCCTGCAACCCACTTCACTGCTGTCAGAATCCCTCCTGCACACCCTGTTAGAGCCGCCTCCCTGCCCAACCTGGGTGGGGGTGGAGAAGAGGGTTCTGATAACTTGAGCTGTGGTTTGGTGGTGGAACAGCTGTCAAGGGCACTGAGCTGGAGGTAGCAGGAGCTCACCCTACAAGGAGTGGGGTTGGCACTGGAGGTTACTAGAAAGGACAAGAAGACTCCATTCTGGGGTTGAGGAGGTGAATTCATCCCTCAGTGGTCGGCAGGTGCTGGGTGGAAATACTGCTGGTTCCAGGTGCCCTTAATTCCTCCTGATTCCTCGGGACGTTTGAGTCTCTGACAGGTTCTCGTTCCCTTGCAGCAGGAGGACGTCACGGCCAAAGCGATGCACCAGCTCCGCATCATCCTGCACTTGCGCCAGGTGCCTGAGACACTGCAGGGGCTGTGCCTCCTAGGCCATCAGCAACTCCCGCTCCCTGCTGCAGGTACTGCTCTGGCTCACTGTAAATGGGGAGCTAGTGGAAGGGGAAATGGACCCCCTGGCACTCACTAAAAGGGAAAGTGGTGGATTCTCCATCTCCTGATGTCATTGAATGAAGACTAGATGCCTTTCTGGAATGTGTGTGCCCAAAAAGTAACTATTGTACTATACAGGAGGCCTATGATATGCAGGGGCTTAGATGAGATGCTCTAAAGGTCTCTTGTGGCCATAAAGTCTACAAATTTTGGAAACAGTAGTATTGGGAGCAGCCTCTGATGTTTTACTGTCTAGCCGGCTTGCTTCCTAGAAAGAAGACGCATTGAGTCGGGTGATCCACAGAGAGTACCTGTGTCAAGGCTGAATGCCCACTTTGAAGTTTAGGGTACAAATGTAGGGGCCTGCATGAAAACTTCTAAGCTTAACCACCATCCCAAGGCTAATTTCCTCCCCTGGGTAGACTTGAGAAACCTTTCACCAATTCCCTGGTGAATACAGATCCAAACCCCTTGGATCTTAAAACAAGGAGAAATTAACCATCCCCCCTCCTTCCTCCCACCAACTCCTGGTGAATCAAGATCCAAACTCCTTGGATCTTAAAACAAGGAAAAATCAATCAGGTTCTTAAAAATAAGGCTTTTAATTAAAGAAAAAGGTAAAAATCATCTCTGTAAAATCAGTATGGAAATTAACCTTACAGGGTAATCAAACTTAAAGAGCTCAGAGGACTCCCCTCTAGTCTTAGGTTCAAAGTACAGCAAACAAAGATAAACACTCTAGTAAAAGGTACATTTACAAGTTGAGAAAACAAAGGAAAACTAACACGCAGTGTTTGAAATAGGAGAGACTTGTTTAGAAAGATGTGGAGAACCTGGATTGATGTCTGGTCCCTCTCAGTCCCGAGGGCGAACACCCACACAAACAAAGAACACAAACAAAAGCCTTCCCCTCCCCAAGATTTGAAAGTATCTTGTCCCCTTATTGGTCCTTTAGGTCAGATGCCAGCCAGGTTACCTGAGCTTCTTAACCCTTTACAGGGAAAAGGATTTTGGAGTCTCTGGCCAGGAGGGATTTTATAGTACTGTACACAGGACAGCTGTTACCCTTCCCTTTATAGTTATGACAACCTCAAACCTTCAAAGTGTCAGGCCAGCAGCAGGACATTAGCACTTCAGGGTTTGGTTGGGTGTGGCAGTGACATCACAAAGGCCTTTTGCAGGATGTCAGCTTATTGGTCAAATGTGTTAGGGAGGTGGTGACCTCAGAGAGAGATGCTGATATCAGCCAGGCAGGACAGGGGCCCAGGGCCAGGGAAACCTCAGAGACCCCTGTGGCTTTGCTTCAGGAAGTGTCCTTCTCGAGGTCTCTCTTTGAGGACTGAGAGAGTATTAGGGTTCACATATGTGAATGCGAGGAGGAACCTCTTTCGAGTTGTTTCCTTTCCTTTTACTGATTTTACTAGAAAACAGACGTCCCTGTTGAGAAAGTAAGTGCCTCGGAGAGGTTTGTAACCTGTTCAGTCTGATCCACCTGGTGCCAGCTGAATTCTAGGCATGGAAAACAGTAGTTTAAGATGGCAGAATTTTAATCCATCCCTTGGATTTTGTGCCGTAGAATCACTGGGGACATTAGGGTTTGTCCTTTTTGTTTTACCTTTTCCTCCATCCCTCCTTCCTTTCTCTTCATCTCTTACTTCTTTTGTCCTTTCTCCTGTTCCTCGAAAACTGTAGGGTTGAAATAGTGTTTGGACTCCACTAACACTAGATGCTGCCATCCTGTGGCTTAGCATTAGTGTCTGGGATGACTTGGGGCAAGATCTCAACTTCCCTGCAACCCACTTCACTGCTGCCAGAATCCCTCCTGCCCCCCCTGCTAGAGCCGCCTCCCTGGCCAACCTGGGTGGGGGTGGAGAACAGTGTTTTTTTCATACATTCATAGATTATCGGACTGGAAGGGACCTCGAGAGGTCGTCGAGTCCAGTCCCCTGCCCGCATGGCAGGACCAAATACCATCTAGACCATCCCTGATAGACATTTATCTAACCTACTCTTAAATATCTCAAGAGATGGAGATTCCACAACCTCCCTCGGCAATTTATTCCAGTGTTTAACCACCCTGACAGTTAGGAACTTTTTCCTAATGTCCAACCTAGACCTCCCTTGCTGCACTTTAAACCCATTGCTTCTGGTTCTATCCTTAGAGGCTAAGGTGAACAAGTTTTCTCCCTCCTCCTTATGACACCCTTTTAAATACCTGAAAACTGCTATCATGTCTCCTCTCAGTCTTCTCTTTTCCAAACTAAACAAAGCCAATTCTTTCAGCCTTCCTTCATAGGTCATGTTCTCAAGACCTTTAATCATTCTTGTTGCTCTTCTCTGGACCCTTTCCAATTTCTCCACATCTTTTTTAAAATGCGGTGCCCAGAACTGGACACAATACTCCAGCTGAGGCCTAACCAGAGCAGAGTAGAGCGGAAGAATGACTTCTCGTGTCTTGCTCACAACACACCTGTTAATACATCCCAGAATCAGGTTTGCTTTTTTTGCAACAGCATCACACTGTTGACTCATATTTAGCTTGTGGTCCACTATAACCCCTAGATCCCTTTCTGCCGTACTCCTTCCTAGACAGTCTCTTCCCATTCTGTATGTGTGAAACTGATTGTTCCTTCCTAAGTGGAGCACTTTGCATTTGTCTTTGTTAAACTTCATCCTGTTTAACTCAGACCATTTCTCCAATTTGTCCAGATCATTTTGAATTATGACCCTGTCCTCCAAAGCAGTTGCAATCCCTCCCAGTTTGGTATCATCCGCAAACTTAATAAGCGTACTTTCTATGCCAATATCTAAGTCGTTGATGAAGATATTGAACAGCGCCGGTCCCAAAACAGACCCCTGCGATACCCCACTCGTTATGGCTTTCCAGCAGGATTGGGAACTATTAATAACAACTCTCTGAGTACGGTTATCCAGCCAGTTATGCACCCACCTTATAGTAGCCCCATCTAAATTGTATTTGCCTAGTTTATCAATAAGAATATCATGCGAGACCGTATCAAATGCCTTACTAAAGTCTAGGTATACCACATCCACAGCCTCACCCTTATCCACAAGGCTCGTTATCCTATCAAAGAAAGCTATCAGATTGGTTTGACATGATTTGTTCTTCACAAATCCATGCTGGCTGTTCCCTATCACCTTACCACCTTCCAAGTGTTTGCAGATGATTTCCTTAATTACTTGCTCCATTATCTTCCCTGGCACAGAAGTTAAACTCACTGGGGTCTGTAGTTTCCTGGGTTGTTTTTATTTCCCTTTTTATAGATGGGCACTATATTTGCCCTTTTCCAGTCTTCTGGAATCTCTCCCGTCTCCCATGATTTTCCAAAGATAATAGCTAGAGGCTCAGATACCTCCTCTATTAGCTCCTTGAGTATTCTAGGATGCATTTCATCAGGCCCGGGTGACTTGCAGGCATCTAACTTTTCTAAGTGATTTTTAACTTGTTCTTTTTTTATTTTATCTGCTAAACCTACCCCCTTCCCATTAGCATTCACTATGTTAGGCATTCCTTCAGACTTCTCGGTGAAGACCGAAACAAAGAAGTCATTAAGCATCTCCGCCATTTCCAAGTTTCCTGTTACTGTTTCTCCCTCTTCACTAAGCAGTGGGCCTACCCTGTCTTTGGTCTTCCTCTTGCTTCTAATGTATTGATAAAAAGTCTTCTAGTTTCCCTTTATTCCCGTAGCTAGTTTGAGCTCATTTTGTGCCTTTGCCTTTCTAATCTTGCCCCTGCATTCCTGTGTTGTTTGCCTATATTCATCCTTTGTAATCTGTCCCAGTTTCCATTTTTTATATGACTCCTTTTTATTTTTTAGATCATGCAAGATCTCATGGTTAAGCCAAGGTGGTCTTTTGCCACATTTTCTATCTTTCCTAACCAGCGGAATAGCTTGCTTTTGGGCCCTTAATAGTGTCCCTTTGAAAAACTGCCAACTCTCCTCAGTTGTTTTTCCCCTCAGTCTTGATTCCCATGGGACCTTACCTATCAGCTCTCTGAGCTTACCAAAATCTGCCTTCCTGAAATCCATTGTCTCTATTTTGCTGTTCTCCCTTCTACCCTTCCTTAGAATTGCAAACTCTATGATTTCATGATCACTTTCACCCAGGCTGCTTTCTACTTTCAAATTCTCAACGAGTTCCTCCCTATTTGTTAAAATCAAGTCTAGAACAGCTTCCCCCAGTAGCTTTTTCTGGCCATAAAGTCCCCTAATTTTGGAAACACTGAGTGTAGCATTGGGAGCAGCCTCTGATGTTTTACCGTCTAGCCGGCTTACTTCCTAGAATGAACAGGCATTGAGTGGGGTGATCCACAGAGAGTAGCTGAAACCTTCAAAGTGTCAGGCCAGCAGCAGGACATTAGCACTTCCGGGGAAGGGTGGGTGTGGCAGTGACATCACAAAGGCCTTTTGCAGGACGTCAGCCTATTGGTCAAAGGTGTTAGGGAGGTGGTGACCTCCGAGAGAGATGCTGACATCAGCCTGGCAGGACAGGAGCACAGGGCCAGGGAAACCTCAGAGACCCCTGTGGCTTTGCTTCAGCAAGTCTCCTTCTCGAGGTCTCTCTTTGAGGACTGAGAGTGTGTTAGGGTTGACGTATGTGAGTGTGAGCAGGAGCCTCTTTCGAGTTTTCTCCTTTCCTTTGACGGATTTTACTAGAAAACAGACGTCCCTATTTAGAAGGTAAGAGCCTCCAAGAGGTTTTGGAACCTGCTCAGTCTGATCCATCTGGTGCCAGCTGAATTCTAGGCATGGAAAACAGTAGTTTAAGATGGCAGAATTTTATTCCCTCCCTGGGATTTTGTCCCGTAGAATCACTGGGGACATTAGGGTTTGTCCTTTTCGTTTTACCTTTTCCTCCATCCCTCCTTCCTTTCTCTTCATCTCTTACTTCTTTTGTCCTTTCTCCTGTTCCCCTTTCACCACCAGGAGTGGTGTGTGTGTGTGTGTGTGTGTGTGTGTGTGTGTGTGTGTGTGTGTGTGTGTGTGTGTGTGTGTGTGTTGGTGTGTGTGTGTTGCTGGGGGTGCTCTTCACCTCCCCTTGTGGGGAGTTCATCCAAAACTGTATGGTTGAAATAGTGCTTGGACTCCACTGACACTAGATGCTGCCATCCTGTGGCTTAGCATTAGTGTCTGGGACAACTTGGGGCAAGATCTCAACTTCCCCGCAACCCACTTCACTGCTGGCAGAATCTCTCCTGCCCCCCCTGCTAGGGCCGCCTCCCTTCGCAACCTGGGTTGGGGTGGAGAAGAGGGTTCTGATAACTTGAACTGTGGTTTGGAGGTAGAACAGCTGTCAAGGGTACTGAGGGGGAGGTAGCAGGAGCTCACCCTACAAGGTGGTGGGTTGGCACTGGAGGTTACTAGAAAGGACAAGAAGACTCCATTCTGGGGTTCAGGAGGTGAATTCATCCCTCAGCGGTGGGCAGGTAGTCAGTTTAAATACTGCTGGTTCCAGGTGCCCTTAATTCCCCCTGATTCCTCGGCGCGTTTGAGTCTCTGACAGGTTCTCGTTCCCTTGCGGGAGGACGTCACGGCCAAAGTGATGCACCCGCATTATCCGCCACTTGCGCCAGGTGCCTGAGACACTGCAGGGGCTGCGCCTCTGAGGCCTTCAGCAACTCCCGCTCCCTGCTGCAGGTACTGTTCTGTCTCTCTGTAAATGGGGAGCTAGTGGAATGGGAAATGGAGCCCCCTGGCACTCACTAAAAGGGAAAGTGGTGGATTCTCCATCTCTTGATGTCATTGAATGAAGACTAGATGCCTTTCTGGAATGTGTGTGCCCAAAAAGTAACTATTGTACTATACAGGAGGCCTATGATATGCAGGGGCTTAGATGAGATGCTCTAAAGGTCTCTTGTGGCCATAAAGTCTACAAATTTTGGAAACACTGAGTGTAGTATTGGGAGCAGCCTCTGATGTTTTACTGTCTAGCCGGCTTGCTTCCTAGAATGAAGACACATTGAGTGGGGTGATCCACAGAGAGTACCTGTGTCAAGGCTGTATCCCCACTTTGAAGTTTAGGGTACAAATGTAGGGGCCTGCATGAAAACTTCTAAGCTTAACCACCATCCCAAGGCTAATTTCCTCCCCTGGGTAGCCTTGAGAAACCTTTCACCAATTCCCTGGTGAATACAGATCCAAACCCCTTGGATCTTAAAACAAGGAGAATTAAACCATCCCCCCTCCTTCCTCCCACCAACTTCTGGTGAATACAGATCCAACCCCCTTGGATCTAAAAGAAGGAGAAATTAACCATTCCCCTCTTTCCTCCCACCAACTCCTGGTGAATCAAGATCCAAACTCCTTGGATCTTAAAACAAGGAAAAATCAATCAGGTTCTTAAAAATAAGGCTTTTAATTAAAGAAAAACGTAAAAATCATCTCTGTAAAATCAGTATGGAAATTTACCTTACAGGGTAATCAAACTTAAAGAGCTCAGAGGACTCCCCTCTAGTCTTAGGTTCAAAGTACAGCAAACAAAGATAAACACTCTAGTAAAAGGTACATTTACAAGTTGAGAAAACAAAGGAAAACTAACACGCCTTGTTTGAAATAGGAGAGACTTGTTTAGAAAGATGTGGAGAACCTGGATTGATGTCTGGTCCCTCTCAGTCCCGAGGGCGAACACCCACACAAACAAAGAACACAAACAAAAGCCTTCCCCTCCCCAAGATTTGAAAGTATCTTGTCCCCTTATTGGTCCTTTAGGTCAGATGCCAGCCAGGTTACCTGAGCTTCTTAACCCTTTAGAGGGAAAAGGATTTTGGAGTCTCTGGCCAGGAGGATTTTATAGTACTGTACACAGGACAGCTGTTACCCTTCCCTTTATAGTTATGACAACCTCAAACCTTCAAAGTGTCAGGCCAGCAGCAGGACATTAGCACTTGAGGGTTTGGTTGGGTGTGGCAGTGACATCACAAAGGCCTTTTGCAGGATGTCAGCTTATTGGTCAAATGTGTTAGGGAGGTGGTGACCTCCGAGAGAGATGCTGACATCAGCCTGGCAGGACAGGAGCACAGGGCCAGGGAAACCTCAGAGACCCTGTGGCTTTGCTTCAGCAAGTCTCCTTCTCGGGGTCTTTCTTTGAGGACTGAGAGAGTATTAGGGTTCACGTACGTGAGTGCGTGCAGGAGCCTCTTTCGAGTTTTCTCCTTTCCTTTTACTGATTTTACTAGAAAACAGGCGTCCCTGTTTAGAAGGTAAGAGCCTCCAAGAGGTTTTGGCAGCTGCTCAGTCTGATCCACGTGGTGCCAGCTGAATTCTAGGCTTGGAAAACAGTAGTTTAAGATGGCAGAATTTTATTCCATCCCTTGGATTTTGTGCCGTAGAATCACTGGGGACATTAGGGTTTGTCCTTTTTGTTTTACCTTTTCCTCCATCCCTCCTTCCTTTCTCTTCATCTCTTACTTCTTTTGTCCTTTCTCCTGTTCCCCTCCCACCACCAGGAGTGGTGTGTGTGTGTGTTGCTGGGGGTGCTCATCACCTCTCCTTGTGGGAAGTTCATCGAAAACTGTGGTGTTGAAATAGTGTTTGGACTCCACTGACACTAGATGCTGCCATCCTGTGGCTTAGCATTAGTGTCTGGGATGACTTGGGTCAAGATCTCAACTTCCCCGCAACCCACTTCACTGCTGCCAGAATCCCTCCTGCCCCCCCTGCTAGAGCCGCCTCCCTGGCCAACCTGGGTGGGGGTGGAGAACAGTGTTTTTTTCATACATTCATAGATTCTAGGGCTGGAAGGGACCTCGAGATTTCATCGAGTCCAGTCCCCTGCCCGCATGGCAGGACCATGTAACGGACTTATTAGATAAGGGAAATGCGGTGGACCTAATATACCTGGATTTCAGTAAAGCGTTTGATACTGTACCCCATGAGGAATTATTGGTTAAACTGGAAAACATGGGGATCGATATGAAAATCCAGAGGTGGATAAAGAATTGGTTAATGGGGAGAATGCAGCGGGTCGTATTAAAGGGTGAACTGTCGGGTTGGAGGGAGGTTACTAGTGGAGTGCCTCAAGGTTCGGTTTTGGGACCCATTTTATTTAATCTATTTATAACTGACCTCGGAACCGATTGCAAGAGTGGGCTGATAAAGTTTGCGGCTGATACGAAGGTGGGAGGAGTTGCAAATTCGGAGGAGGATAGGGATATTCTGCAGGGAGACTTGAATGAGCTTGTGAATTGGAGTGTCAGAAATAAGATGAAATTTAATAGTGAAAAGTGTAAGGTGATGCACTTGGGGATGACTAATAACAATTTTAGTTACAAGATGGGGACGCATTGGTTAGAAGTAACGGAAGAGGAGAAGGACCTAGGGGTCCTTGTAGACCGCAGGATGACTATGAGTCGACAATGTGACGTGGCTGTGAAAAAAGCCAATGCGGTCTTGGGATGTATTAGGCGAGGTATATCTAGTAGGGATAAGGAGGTCCTGCTTCCGTTGTATACGGCGCTGGTGAGACCTCATTTGGAGTACTGTGTGTAGTTCTGGTCTCCCATGTTTAAAAAAGATGAACTCAAATTGGAACGGGTGCAGAGAAGGGCGACTAGGATGATCAGAGGAATGGAAAACCTGTCGTATGAAAAGAGATTAGAGGAGCTCGGGTTGTTTAGTCTGACAAAACGAAGGCTGAGGGGGGATATGATTGCTATCTTTAAATATATCAGAGGGATAAATACAAGGGAGGGAGAGGAATTATTTCAGCTGAGTACTAATGTGGACACGAGAACCAATGGATATAAACTGGCCGTGGGGAAGTTCAGGCTTGAAATCAGACGAAGGTTTCTGACCGTCAGAGGGGTGAAATATTGGAACGGCCTTCCGAGGGAAACGGTGGGGGCAACGGACCTGTCTGGTTTTAAGATTAAGTTGGATAAGTTTATGGAGGGAATGGTTTAATGGTAAAACATAGTAGCCGAGGAAAACCAAGCAATGGTACGTAAATAGCATAATGGCAAACAAGGGTCAGGCTAGAGACTCTTGCCTACATGCTCGGGGTATTACTGATCGCCATATTTGGGGTCGGGAAGGAATTTTCCTCCAGGGTAGATTGGCTGAGCCTCTGGAGGTTTTTCGCCTTCCTCCGCAGCATGGGGCAGGGATCACTAGCAGGAGGGTCCCTGCCGATTGAAGTCACTAAAACACAGGATTGGGGACTTCAACGGCACAGTCCAGGGAAGGGTCTTGTGGCCTGCAGCATGCAGGGGGTCAGACCAGATGATCATAATGGTCCCTTCTGACCTTAAAGTCTATGAGTCTATGAGACCAAATACCATCCCTGATAGACATTTATCTAACCTCCTCTTAAATATCTCAAGAGATGGAGATTCCACAACCTCCCTCGGCAATTTATTCCAGTGTTTAACCACCCTGACAGTTAGGAACTTTTTCCTAATGTCCAACCTAGACCTCCCTTGCTGCACTTTAAACCCATTGCTTCTGGTTCTATCCTTAGAGGCTAAGGTGAACAAGTTTTCTCCCTCCTCCTTATGACACCCTTTTAAATACCTGAAAACTGCTATCATGTCTCCTCTCAGTCTTCTCTTTTCCAAACTAAACAAAGCCAATTCTTTCAGCCTTCCTTCATAGGTCATGTTCTCAAGACCTTTAATCATTCTTGTTGCTCTTCTCTGGACCCTTTCCAATTTCTCCACATCTTTTTTAAAATGCGGTGCCCAGAACTGGACCCAATACTCCAGCTGAGGCCTAACCAGAGCAGAGTAGAGCGGAAGAATGACTTCTCGTGTCTTGCTCACAACACACCTGTTAATACATCCCAGAATCAGGTTTGCTTTTTTTGCAAGAGCATCACACTGTTGACTCATATTTAGCTTGTGGTCCACTATAACCCCTAGATCCCTTTCTGACGTACTCCTTCCTAGACAGTCTCTTCCCATTCTGTATGTGTGAAACTGATTGTTCCTTCCTAAGTGGAGCACTTTGCATTTGTCTTTGTTAAACTTCATCCTGTTTAACTCAGACCATTTCTCCAATTTGTCCAGATCATTTTGAATTATGACCCTGTCCTCCAAAGCAGTTGCAATCCCTCCCAGTTTGGTATCATCCGCAAACTTAATAAGCGTACTTTCTATGCCAATATCTAAGTCGTTGATGAAGATATTGAACAGCGCCGGTCCCAAAACAGACCCCTGCGATACCCCACTCGTTATGGCTTTCCAGCAGGATTGGGAACTATTAATAACAACTCTCTGAGTACGGTTATCCAGCCAGTTAGGCACCCACCTTATAGTAGCCCCATCTAAATTGTATTTGCCTAGTTTATCAATAAGAATATCATGCGAGACCGTATCAAATGCCTTACTAAAGTCTAGGTATACCACATCCACAGCCTCACCCTTATCCACAAGGCTCGTTATCCTATCAAAGAAAGCTATCAGATTGGTTTGACATGATTTGTTCTTCACAAATCCATGCTGGCTGTTCCCTATCACCTTACCACCTTCCAAGTGTTTGCAGATGATTTCCTTAATTACTTGCTCCATTATCTTCCCTGGCACAGAAGTTAAACTCACTGGGGTCTGTAGTTTCCTGGGTTGTTTTTATTTCCCTTTTTATAGATGGGCACTATATTTGCCCTTTTCCAGTCTTCTGGAATCTCTCCCGTCTCCCATGATTTTCCAAAGATAATAGCTAGAGGCTCAGATACCTCCTCTATTAGCTCCTTGAGTATTCTAGGATGCATTTCATCAGGCCCGGGTGACTTGCAGGCATCTAACTTTTCTAAGTGATTTTTAACTTGTTCGTTTTTTATTTTATCTGCTAAACCTACCCCCTTCCCATTAGCATTCACTATGTTAGGCATTCCTTCAGACTTCTCGGTGAAGACCGAAACAAAGAAGTCATTAAGCATCTCCGCCATTTCCAAGTTTCCTGTTACTGTTTCTCCCTCTTCACTAAGCAGTGGGCCTACCCTGTCTTTGGTCTTCCTCTTGCTTCTAATGTATTGATAAAAAGTCTTCTTGTTTCCCTTTATTCCCGTAGCTAGTTTGAGCTCATTTTGTGCCTTTGCCTTTCTAATCTTGCCCCTGCATTCCTGTGTTGTTTGCCTATATTCATCCTTTGTAATCTGTCCCAGTTTCCATTTTTTATATGACTCCTTTTTATTTTTTAGATCATGCAAGATGTCATGGTTAAGCCAAGGTGGTCTTTTGCCACATTTTCTATCTTTCCTAACCAGCGGAATAGCTTGCTTTTGGGCCCTTAATAGTGTCCCTTTGAAAAACTGCCAACTCTCCTCAGTTGTTTTTCCCCTCAGTCTTGATTCCCATGGGACCTTATCTATCAGCTCTCTGAGCTTACCAAAATCTGCCTTCCTGAAATCCATTGTCTCTATTTTGCTGTTCTCCCTTCTACCCTTCCTTAGAATTGCAAACTCTATGATTTCATGATCACTTTCACGCAGGCTGCCTTCTACTTTCAAATTCTCAACGAGTTCCTCCCTATTTGTTAAAATCAAGTCTAGAACAGCTTCCCCCCAGTAGCTTTTTCAACCTTCTGAAATAAAAAGTTGTCTCCAATGCAGTCCAGGAATTTGTTGGATAGTCTGTGCCCCGCTGTGTTATTTTCCCAACATATAGCCGGATAGTTGAAGTCCCCCATCACCACCAAATCTTGGGCTTTGGATGATTTTGTTAGTTGCTTAAAAAAAGCCTCATCCACCTCTTCCACCTGGTTAGGTGGCCTGTAGTAGACTCCTAGCATGACATCTCCCTTGTTTTTTGCCCCTTTTAGCCTAACCCAGAGACTCTCAACCCTTCCGTCTCCTATGTCCATCTCTACCTCAGTCCAAGTGTGTACATTTTTAATATACAAGGCAACACCTCCTCCCTTTTTCCCCTGTCTATCCTCCCTGAGCAAGCTGTACCCATCCACACCAACATTCCAATCATGTGTATTATCCCACCAAGTTTCAGTGATGCCAACAATGTCATAGTTGTATTTATTTATTAGCACTTCCAGTTCTTCCTGCTTATTCCCCATACTTCTCGCATTTGTATATAGGCATCTAAGATACTGGTTTGATGTTTCCTCACAGTTTTGTCCTTACCCTCCTTTCCCTCTGACAATATAGCCCACACTCCCTCTCGTTTTTGACCCATCTCCCCGGTCTCCATGTTCCCCACTTACCTGTGGGCTTTGCTCACCTGTCCCCGTCGAACCTAGTTTAAAGCCCTCCTCACTAGGTTAGCCAGTCTGTGTCCAAAGGTACTAATAACTTGAGCTGTGGTTTGGAGGTGGAACAGCTGTCAAGGGCACTGAGGGGGAGATAGCAGGAGCTCATCCTTCAAGGAGGGGGGTTGGCACTGGAGGTTACTAGAAAGGACAAGAAGACTCCATTCTGGGGTTCAGGAGGTGAATTTATCCTTCAGTGGTGGGCAGGTGATGGGTGGAAGTAGTGCTGGTTCCAGGTGCCCTTAATTCCCGCTGATTCCTCGGGGCGTTTGAGTCTCTGACAGGTTCTCGTTCCCTTGCAGCAGGAGGACGTCACGGCCAAAAGTGATGCACCAGCTCCGCATCATCCGGCACTTGCGCCAGATTCCTGAGACACTGCAGGGGCTGTGCCTCTGAGGCCATCAGCAACTCCCGCTCCCTGCTGCAGGTACTGCTCTGGCTCACTGTAAATGGGGAGCTAGTGGAAGGGGTAATGGAGCCCCCTGGCACTCACTAAAAGGGAAAGTGGTGGATTCTCC
Source organism: Chrysemys picta bellii (assembly GCF_011386835.1). Lineage (NCBI taxonomy): Eukaryota > Metazoa > Chordata > Testudines > Emydidae > Chrysemys > Chrysemys picta. Next base: position 206,075 of record NW_027052753.1, on the reverse strand, counting down.
ATCTCTTAATGTCATTGAAGGAAGACTAGATGCCTTTCTGCAATGTGTGTGCCCAAAGAGTAACTATTGTACTATACAGCAAGCCTATGGTATGCAAGGGGTTAGATGAGATGCTCTAAAGGTCTCTTCTGGCCATAAAGTCCCCTAATGTTGGAAACACTGAGTGTAGCATTGGGAGCAGCCTCTGATGTTTTACTGTCTAGCCGGCTTGCTTCCTAGAATGAAGACGCATTGAGTGGGGTGATCCACAGAGAGTAGCTGAAACCTTCAAAGTGTCAGCCCAGCAACAGGACATTAGCACTTCCGGGGAAGGGTGGGTGTGGCAGTGATATCACAAAGGCCTTTTGCAGGACGTCAGCCTATTGGTCAAAGGTGTTAGGGAGGTGGTGACCTCCGAGAGAGATGCTGACATCAGCCTGGCAGGACAGGAGCACAGGGCCAGGGAAACCTCAGAGACCCCTGTGGCTTTGCTTCAGCAAGTCTCCTTCTCGAGGTCTCTCTTTGAGGACTGAGAGAGTGTTAGGGTTGACGTATGTGAGTGTGAGCAGGAGCCTCTTTCGAGTTTTCTCCTTTCCTTTTGACGGATTTTACTAGAAAACAGACGTCCCTATTTAGAAGGTAAGAGCCTCCAAGAGGTTTTGGAACCTGCTCAGTCTGATCCATCTGGTGCCAGCTGAATTCTAGGCATGGAAAACAGTAGTTTAAGATGGCAGAATTTTATTCCCTCCCTGGGATTTTGTCCCGTAGAATCACTGGGGACATTAGGGTTTGTCCTTTTCGTTTTACCTTTTCCTCCATCCCTCCTTCCTTTCTCTTCATCTCTTACTTCTTTTGTCCTTTCTCCTGTTCCCCTTTCACCACCAGGAGTGGTGTGTGTGTGTGTGTTTGTGTGTGTGTTGCTGGGGGTGCTCTTCACCTCCCCGTGTGGGGAGTTCATCCAAAACTGTATGGTTGAAATAGTGCTTGGACTCCACTGACACTAGATGCTGCCATCCTGTGGCTTAGCATTAGTGTCTGGGATGACTTGGGGCAAGATCTCAACCTCCCCTCAACCCACTTCACTTCTGGCAGAATCCCTCCTGCCCCCCCCGCTAGAGCCGCCTCGATGCCCAACCTGGTTGGGGGTGCAGAAGAGGGTTCTGATAACTTGAGGTTTGGTTTGGAGGTGGAACAGCTGTGAAGAACACTGAGGGGGAGGTAGCAGGAGCTAATCCTACAAGGAGGGGGGTTGGCACTGGAGGATACTAGAAAGGACAAGAAGACTCCATTCTGGGGTTCAGGAGGTGAATTCATCCCTCAGCGGTGGGCAGGTGGTGGGTGGAAATACTGCTGGTTCCAGGTGCCCTTAATTCCCCCTGATTCCTCGGGACGTTTGAGTCTCTGACAGGTTCTCGTTCCCTTGCAGCAGGAGGACGTCACGGCCAAAGTGATGCACCAGCTCCGCATCATCCGGCACTTGCGCCAGGTGCCTGAGACACTGCAGGGGCTGTTCCTCTGAGGCCTTCAGCAACTCCCGCTCCCTGCTGCAGGTACTGCTCTGGCTCACTGTAAATGGGGAGCTAGTGGAAGGGGAAATGGAGCCCCCTGGCCCTCACTAAAAGGGAAAGTGGTGGATTCTCCATCTCTTGATATCATTGAATGAAGACTAGATGCCTTTCTGGAATGTGTGTGCCCAAAGAGTAACTATTGTACTATACAGTAAGCCTATGATATGCAGCGGGTTAGATTAGATGCTCTAAAGGTCTCTTCTGACCATAAAGTCTACTAATTTTGGAAACACTGAGTGTAGCATTGGGAGCAGCCTCTGATGTTTTACTGTCTAGCCCGCTTGCTTCCTAGAATGAGGATGCATTGAGTGGGGTGATCCACAGAGAGTAGCTCAAACCTTCAAAGTGTCATTCCAGTAGCAGGACATTAGCACTTTAGGGTTTGGTTGGGTGTGGCAGTGATATCACAAAGGCCTTATCCTGGACCTCAGCCTATGGGTCAAAGGTGTTAGGGAGGTGGTTACCTGAGAGAGAGATGCTGACATCAGCCAGGCAGGACAGGAGCGCAGGGCCAGGGAAACCTCAGAGACCCCTTTGGCTTTGCTTTAGCAAGTCTCCTTCTCGAGGTCTCCCTTTTTAGGACTCAGAGAGTATTAGGGTTCAAGTATGTGAGTGTGAGGAGGAACCTCTTTCGAGTTTCTCCTTTTATTGATTTTACTAGAAAACAGACGTGCCTGTTGAGAAGGTAAGAACCTTGGAGAGGTTTTTAACCTGCTCAGTCTGCAGTCTGATCCATCTGGTGCCAGCTGAATTCTAGGCATGGAAAACACTAGTTCAAGGTGGCAGAATTTTATAGCCCACCTGGGATTTTGTGCCATAGAATCACTGGGGACATTAGGGTTTGTCCTTTTCGTTTTACCTTTTCCTCCATCCCTCCTTGCTTTCTCTTGTTCCCCTCCCACCACCAGGAGTGGTGTGTGTGTGTGTGTTGCTGGGGGTGCTCTTCACCTCCCCTTGTGGGAAGTTGACACTGCAAGGGCTGTGCCTCTGTGGACATCAGCAACTCCCACTCCCTGCTGCAGGTACTGCTCTGGCTCACTGTAAATGGGGTGCTAGTGGAAGGGGAAATGGAACCCCCTGGCCCTCACTAAAAGGGAAAGTGGTGGATTCTCCATCTCTTGATGTCATTGAATGAAGACTAGATGCCTTTCTGGAATGTGTGTGCCCAAAGAGTAACTATTGTACGATACAGGAAGCCTATGATATGCAGGGGCTTAGATTAGATGCTCTAAAGGTCTCTTGTGGCCATAAAGTCTACTAATTTTGGAAACACTGAGTGTAGCATTGGGAGCAGCCTCTGATGTTTTACTGTCTAGCCCACTTGCTTCCTAGAATGAAGACGCATTGAGTGGGGTGATCCACAGAGAGTAGCTCAAACCTTCATAGTGTCAGGCCAGCAGCAGGACATTAGCACTTAAGGGTTTGATTGGTGGCAGTGATATCACAAAGGTCTTTTGCAGGACCTCAGCATATTGGTCAAAAGTGTTAGGGAGGTGGTAACCTCAGAGAGAGATGCTGCCATCAGCGAGGCAGGACAGGGGCGCATGGCCAGGGAAACCTCAGAGACCCCTGTGGCTTTGCTTCAGCAAGTCTCCTTCTCGAGGTTTCTCTTGAGGACTGAGAGAGTATTAGGATTCACGTATTTGAGTGAGAGCAGGAGCCTCTTTCGAGTTGTCTCCTTTCCTTTTACTGATTTTACTAGAAAACAGACATCCCTGTTTAGAAAGTAAGAGCCTCCAAGAGGTTTTGGAACCTGCTCAGTCTGATCCATCTGGTGCCAGCTGAATTCTAGGCAGGCATGGAAAACACTAGTTCAAGGTGGCAGAATTTTAATCCCTCCCTGTAATTTTGTCTGGTAGAATCACTGGGGACATTAGGGTTTGTCCTTTTCGTTTTACCTTTTCCTCCATCCCTCCTTCCTTTCTCTTTATCTCTTACTTCTTTTGTCCTTTCTCTTGTTCCCCTCCCACCACCAGGAGTGGTGTGTGTGTTTGTGTGTGTGTGTGTGTTGGTGGGGGTGCTCTTCACCTCCCCTTGTTGGGAGTTGATCCAAAACTGTATGGTTGAAATAGTGCTTGGACTCCACTGACACTAGATGCTGCCATCGTGTGGTTTAGCATTAGTGTCTGGGATGACTTGGGGCAAGATCTCAACCTCCCCGCAACCCACTTCACTGCTGCCAGAATCCCACCTGCCCCCCCTGCTAGAGCCGCCTCCCTGCCCAACCTGGGTGGGGGTGGAGAAGAGGGTTCTGATAACTTGAGCTGTGGTTTGGAGGTGGAACAGCTGTCAAGGGCACTGAGGGGGAGGTAGCAGGAGCTCACCCTACAAGGACGGGGGTTGGCACTGGAGATTCCTAGAAAGGAGAAGACGACTCCATTCTGGGGTTCAGGAGGTGAATTCATCCCTCAGTGGTGGGCAGGTGCTGGGTGTAAATACTGCTGGTTCCAGGTGTCCTTAATTGCCCCTGATTCCTCGGGGCATTTGAGTCTCTGACAGGTTCTCGTTCCCTTGCAGGAGGAGGACGTCACGGCCAAAGGGATGCACCAGCTCCGCATCATCCGGCACTTACGCCATGTGCCTGAGACACTGCAGGGGCTGTTCCTCTGAGGCCTTCAGCAACTCCCGCTCCCTGCTGCCGGTACTGCTCTGGCTCACTGTAAATGGGGAGTTAGTGGAAGGGGAAATGGAGCCCTCTGGCACTCACTAAAAGGGAAAGTGGTGGATTCTCCAACTCTTGATGTCATTGATTGAAGACTAGATGCCTTTCTGGAATGTGTGTGCCCAAAAAGTAACTATTGTACTATACTGGAAGCCTATGATATGGAGGGGGTTAGATGAGATGCTGTAAAGGTCTCTTCTGGCCAGAAAGTCTCCTACTTTTGGAAACACTGAGTGTAGTATTGGGAGCAGCCTCTGATGTTTTACTGTCTAGCTAGCTTGCTTCCTAGAATGAAGACGAATTTTGTGGTGTGATCCACAGAGCGTAGCTCAAACCTTCAAAGTGTCAGGCCAGCAGCAGGACATGAGCACTTTAGGGTTTGGTTGGGTGTGGCAGTGATATCACAAAGGCTTTTTCAAGGACCTCAGCGTACTGGTCAAAGGTGTTAGGGAGGTGGTGACCTCAGAGAGAGATGCTGTCTTCAGCCAGGGAGGACAGGGGCTTACGACCAGGGAAACCTCAGAGACCCCTGTGGCTTTGCTTCAGCAAGTCTCCTTCTCGAGGTTTCTTTTTGAGGACTGAGAGAGTGTTAGGGTTGACGTATGTGAGTGCGAGCAGGAGCCTCTTTCGAGTTTTCTCCTTTCCTTTTACTGATTTTACTTAAAATTAGAAGGTAAGAGCCTCCAAGAGGTTTTGGAACCTGCTCAGTCTGATCCATCTGGTGCCAGCTGAATTCTCGGCATGGAAAACAGTAGTTTAAGGTGGCAGAATTTTCTTCCCTCCCTGGAATTTTGTCCCGTGGAATCACTGGGGACATTAGGGTTTGTCCTTTTCGTTTTACCTTTTCCTCCATCCCTCCTTCCTTTCTCTTCATCTCTTACTTCTTTTGTCCTTTCTCTTGTTCCCCTCCCACCTCCAGGAGTGGTGTGTGTGTTGCTGGGGGTGCTCTTCACCTCCCCTTGTGGGAAGTTGATCCAAAACTGTCGGGTTCAAATAGTGCTTGGACTCCACTGACACTAGATGCTGCCATCCTGTGGCTTAGCATTAGTGTCTGGGACAACTTGGGGCAAGATCTCAACTTCCCCGCAACCCACTTCACTGCTGGCAGAATCCCTCCTGCCCCCCCTGCTAGGGCCGCCTCCCTGCGCAACCTGGGTTGGGGTGGAGAAGAGGGTTCTGATAACTTGAGCTGTGGTTTGGAGGTAGAACAGCTGTCAAGGGTACTGAGGGGGAGGTAGCAGGAGCTCACCCTACAAGGTGGTGGGTTGGCACTGGAGGTTACTAGAAAGGACAAGAAGACTCCATTCTGGGGTTCAGGAGGTGAATTCATCCTTCAGTGGTGGGCAGGTAGTCAGTTTAAATACTGCTGGTTCAAGGTGCCCTTAATTCCCCCTGATTCCTCGGGGCGTTTGAGTCTCTGACAGGTTCTCGTTCCCTTGCAGGAGGAGGACGTCACGGCCAAAAGTGATGCACCAGCTCCGCATCATCCGGCACTTGCGCCAGATTCCTGAGACACTGCAGGGGCTGTGCCTCTGAGGCCATCAGCAACTCCCGCTCCCTGCTGCAGGTACTGCTCTGTCTCACTGTAAATGGGGAACTAGTGGAAGGGGAAATGGAGCCCCCTGGTACTCACTTAAAGGGAAAGTGGTGGATTCTCCATCTCTTGATGTCATTGAATGAAGACTAGATGCCTTTCTGGAATGTGTGTGCCCAAAGAGTAACTATTGTACTATACAGGAGGCCTATGATATGCAGGGGCTTAGATTAGATGCTCTAAAGGTCCCTTGTGGCCATAAAGTCTACTAATTTTGGAAACACTGAGTGTAGCATTGGGAGCAGCCTCTGATGTTTTACTGTCTAGCCCACTTGCTTCCTAGAATGAAGACGCATTGAGTGGGGTGATCCACAGAGAGTAGCTCAAACCTTCATAGTGTCAGGCCAGCAGCAGGACATTAGCACTTAAGGGTTTGATTGGTGGCAGTGATATCACAAAGGTCTTTTGCAGGACCTCAGCATATTGGTCAAAGGTGTTAGGGAGGTGGTAACCTCAGAGAGAGATGCTGCCATCAGCGAGGCAGGACAGGGGCGCATGGCCAGGGAAACCTCAGAGACCCCTGTGGCTTTGCTTCAGCAAGTCTCCTCGAGGTTTCTCTTGAGGACTGAGAGAGTATTAGGATTCACGTATTTGAGTGAGAGCAGGAGCCTCTTTCGAGTTGTCTCCTTTCCTTTTACTGATTTTACTAGAAAACAGACATCCCTGTTTAGAAAGTAAGAGCCTCCAAGAGGTTTTGGAACCTGCTCAGTCTGATCCATCTGGTGCCAGCTGAATTCTAGGCATGGAAAACACTAGTTCAAGTTTGCAGAATTTTAATCCCTCCCTGTAATATTGTCTGGTAGAATCACTGGGGACATTAGGGTTTGTCCTTTTCGTTTCACCTTTTCCTCCATCCCTCCTTCCTTTCTCTTTATCTCTTACTTCTTTTGTCCTTTCTCTTGTTCCCCTCCCACCACCAGGAGTGGTATATGTGTGTGTGTGTGTGTGTGTTTTGCTGGGGGTGCTCTTCACCTCCCCTTGTTGGGAGTTGATCCAAAACTGTATGGTTGAAATAGTGCTTGGACTCCACTGACACTAGATGCTGCCATCGTGTGGTTTAGCATTAGTGTCTGGGATGACTTGGGGCAAGATCTCAACCTCCCCGCAACCCACTTCACTGCTGCCAGAATCCCACCTGCCCCCCCTGCTAGAGCCGCCTCCCTGCCCAACCTGGGTGGGGGTGGAGAAGAGGGTTCTGATAACTTGAGCTGTGGTTTGGAGGTGGAACAGCTGTCAAGGGCACTGAGGGGGAGGTAGCAGGAGCTCACCCTACAAGGACGGGGGTTGGCACTGGAGATTCCTAGAAAGGAGAAGACGACTCCATTCTGGGGTTCAGGAGGTGAATTCATCCCTCAGTGGTGGGCAGGTGCTGGGTGTAAATACTGCTGGTTCCAGGTGTCCTTAATTGCCCCTGATTCCTCGGGGCATTTGAGTCTCTGACAGGTTCTCGTTCCCTTGCAGGAGGAGGACGTCACGGCCAAAGGGATGCACCAGCTCCGCATCATCCGGCACTTACGCCATGTGCCTGAGACACTGCAGGGGCTGTTCCTCTGAGGCCTTAGCAACTCCCTGTCCCAGCTGCAGGTACTGCTCTGGCTCACTGTAAATGGGGAGCTAGTGGAAGGGGAAATGGAGCCCCCTGGCACTCACTAAAAGGGAAAGTGGTGGATTCTCCAACTCTTGATGTCATTGATTGAAGACTAGATGCCTTTCTGCAATGTGTGTGCCCAAAGAGTAACTATTGTACTATACAGCAAGCCTATGGTATGCAAGGGGTTAGATGAGATGCTCTAAAGGTCTCTTCTGGCCATAAAGTCCCCTAATGTTGGAAACACTGAGTGTAGCATTGGGAGCAGCCTCTGATGTTTTACCGTCTAGCCGGCTTGCTTCCTAGAATGAACAGGCATTGAGTGGGGTGATCCACAGAGAGTAGCTGAAACCTTCAAAGTGTCAGCCCAGCAACAGGACATTAGCACTTCCGGGGAAGGGTGGGTGTGGCAGTGATATCACAAAGGCCTTTTGCAGGACGTCAGCCTATTGGTCAAAGGTGTTAGGGAGGTGGTGACCTCCGAGAGAGATGCTGACATCAGCCTGGCAGGACAGGAGCACAGGGCCAGGGAAACCTCAGAGACCCCTGTGGCTTTGCTTCAGCAAGTCTCCTTCTCGAGGTCTCTCTTTGAGGACTGAGAGAGTGTTAGGGTTGACGTATGTGAGTGTGAGCAGGAGCCTCTTTCGAGTTTTCTCCTTTCCTTTTGACGGATTTTACTAGAAAACAGACGTCCCTATTTAGAAGGTAAGAGCCTCCAGGAGGTTTTGGAACCTGCTCAGTCTGATCCATCTGGTGCCAGCTGAATTCTAGGCATGGAAAACACTAGTTTAAGGTGGCAGAATTTTATTCCCTCCCTGGGATTTTGTCCCGTAGAATCACTGGGGATATTAGGAAAACAACAAGGAGTCTGGTGGCACCTTAAAGACTAACAGATTTATTTGGGCATAAGCTTTCGTGAGTAAAAACCTCACTTCTTCGGATGCATAGAGTGAAAGTTACAGATGCAGGCATTATATACTGACACATGGAGAGCAGGGAGTTACTTCACAAGTGGAGAACCAGTGTTGACAGGGCCAATTCAAAAATCAGGGTGGATGTAGTCCACTCCAAATAATAGATGAGGAGGTGTCAATTCCAGGAGAGGAAAAGCTGCTTCTGTAGTGAGCCAGCCACTCCCAGTCCCTATTCAAGCCCAGATTAATGGTGTTGAATTTGCAAATGAATTTTAGTTCTGCTGTTTCTCTTTGAAGTCTGTTTCTGAAGTTTTTTTGTTCAATGATAGTGACTTTTAAATCTGTAATAGAATGACCAGGGAGATTGAAGTGTTCACTTACTGGCTTATGTATGTTACCACTCCTGATGTCCGATTTGTGTCCATTTATTCTTTTGCGGAGGGACTGTCCGGTTTGGCCAATGTACATGGGAGAGGGGCATTGCTGGCACATGATGGCATATATGACATTAGTGGATGTGCAGGTGAATGAGTCCCTGATGGTGTGGCTGATGTGGTTGGGTCCTCTGATGCTGTTGCCAGAGTAGATATGGGGACAGAGTAGGCAACAAGGTTTGCTACGGGGATAGGTTCCTGGGTTGGTGTTTCTGTGGTGTGGTGTGTAGTTGCTGGTGAGTATTTGCTTCAGGTTGGGGGGTTGTCTGTAAGCGAGGACTGGCCTGTCTCCCAAGGTCTGTGAGAGTGAGGGATCATTTTCCAGGATAGGTTGTAGATCGTGGATAATGCGCTGGAGAGGTTTTAGCTGGGGGCTGTATGTGATGGCCAGTGGTGTTCTGTTATTGTCCTTGTTGGGCCTGTCCTGTAGTAGGTGATTTCTGGGTACCCGTCTTGCTCTGTCAATCTGTTTCCTCACTTCCCCAGGTGGGTATTGTAGTTTTACGAATGCTTGATAAAGATCTTGTAGGTGTTTGTCTCTGTCTGAGGGGTTGGAGCAAATTCGGTTGTATCTTAGGGCTTGGCTGTAGACAATGGATCATGTGATGTGTCTTGGATGGAAGCCGGAGGCATGTAGGTACGTATAGCGGTCAGTAGGTTTCCGGTATAGGGTGGTGTTTATGTGACCATCACTTATTTGTACTGTAGTGTCCAGGAAGTGGATCTCTTGTGTGGACTGGTCCAGGCTGAGGTTGATGGTGGGGTGGAAATTGTTGAAGTCCAGGTGGAATTCTTCAAGGGCCTCCTTTCCGTGGGTCCATATGATGAAGATGTCGTCAATGTAGCGCAAGTAGAGGAGGGGCACTAGGGGACGAGAGCTGAGGAAGCGTTGTTCTAAGTCAGCCATAAAAATGTTGGCATACTGTGGGGCCATGCGAGTACCCATAGCAGTGCCACTGACTTGAAGGTATAAGTTGTCCCCAAATCTGAAGTGGTTGTGGGTGAGGACAAAGTCACAAAGCTCAGCCACCAGGCTTGCTGTGGCCTCATCAGGGATACTGTTCCTGACAGCTTGTAGTCCATCCTCATGTAGAATATTGGTATAAAGTGCTTCTACATGCATGGTGGCCAGGATGGTGTTTCCAGGAAGAACATCAATGCATTGTAGTTTCCTCAGGAAGTTGGTGGTGTCTCGAAGATAGCTGGGAGTGCTGGTAGCATAGGGCCTGAGGAGAGAGGCCAAATAGCCAGATAATCCTGCCGTCAGAGTGCCAATGCCTGAGATGATGGGGCGTCCAGGGTTTCCGGGTTTATGGATCTTGGGTAGCAGATAGAATACCCCTGGTCGGGGTTCTGGGGGTGTGTCCATGTAGATTTGTTCCCGTACTGTAGCTGGGAGTTTCTTGAGCAGATGGTGTAGTTTCTTTTGGTATTCCTCAGTGGGATCAGAGGATAGTGGCCTGTAGAATGTGGTCTTGGAGAGTTGCCTGGCAGCCTCCTGTTCATAATCTGACCTGTTCATTATGACTACAGCACCTCCTTTGTCAGCCCCTTTGATGATGATGTCAGAGTTGTTTCTGAGGCTGTGGATGGCATTGCGTTCTGTACGGCTGAGGTTATGGGACAAGTGATGTTGTTTGTCCACAATTTCAGCCTGTGCACGTCTGCGGAAACACTCTATGTAGAGGTCCAGTCTGTCATTTCGACCGTCAGGAGGAGTCCACGCAGAATTCTTCTTTTTGTAGTGTTGGTAGGAGGGTTCCTGTGGGTCAGTGCACTGTTCAGTGGTGCGTTGAAAATATTCCTTGAGTCGGAGACGAGGAAAGTAGGCTTCCAGATCACCGCAGAACTGTATCATGTTCGTGGGGACGGTGGGACAGAAAGAGAGTCCCCGAGATAGGACAGACTCTTCTGCTGGGCTAAGCGTGTGGTTGGAAAGATTGACAATGTTGTTAGATGAGTTGAGGGTACCATTGTTATAGCCCCTAGTGGCAGGTATTAGTTTAGATAACTTACAGTCCTTTTTCCTCTGTAGAGAAGTGAAGTGTGCATTGTAAATGGCTTGTCTCATTTTTGTAAAGTCCAGCCACGTGGAAGTTTGTGTAGAAGGCTGGTATTGTATGAGAGTCTCCAGTTCTGAGAGCTCATTCTTGATCTTCTCCTGTCTGCTGTACAGGATGCTGATCAGGTGGTTCCTCAGTTTCTTTGAGAGAGTGTGTGGCACAATCTCTCACCATACTCAGTGTAGTATGTTGATTGCAATGGATTTTTTACCTTCAGTCCTTTTGGTATGATGTCCATCTGTTTGCATTTGGAGAGGAAGATGATGTCTGTCTGTATCTGTGCAAGTTTTTTGTTGAGGTTGATGGATTTCCACTCCATACGGCTAAATTTAGTGCCTTGCATGGTGTCAAGTATCAGGGGGTAGCCATGTTAGTCTGTATCTACAAAAACAACAAGGAGTCTGGTGGCACCTTAAAGACTAACAGATTTATTTGGGCATAAGCTTTCGTGAGTAAAAACCTCACTTCTTCGGATGCATAGAGTGAAAGTTACAGATGCAGGCATTATATACTGACACATGGAGAGCAGGGAGTTACTTCACAAGTGGAGAACCAGTGTTGACAGGGCCAATTCAAAAATCAGGGTGGATGTAGTCCACTCCCAATAATAGATGAGGAGGTGTCAATTCCAGGAGAGGAAAAGCTGCTTCTGTAGTGAGCCAGCCACTCCCAGTCCCTATTCAAGCCCAGATTAATGGTGTTGAATTTGCAAATGAATTTTAGTTCTGCTGTTTCTCTTTGAAGTCTGTTTCTGAAGTTTTTTTTGTTCAATGATAGTGACTTTTAAATCTGTAATAGAATGACCAGGGAGATTGAAGTCTTCACATACTGGCTTATGTATGTTACCATTCCTGATGTCCGACATGGGGACATTAGGGTTTGTCCTTTTCCTTTTCCCTTTTCCTCCATCCCTCCTTCCTTTCTCTTCATCTCTTACTTCTTTTGTCCTTTCTCTTGTTCCCCTCACACCACCAGGAGTGGTGTGTGTGTGTGTGTGTGGTGCTGATGGTTCTCTTCTCCTCCCCTTGTGGGGAGTTGATCCAAAACTGTGGGGTTGAAATAGTGCTTGGACCCCACTGACAGTAGATGCTGCCATTGTGTGACTTAGCATTAGTGTCTGGGATGACTTGGGTCAAGATCTCAACCTCCCTGCAACCCACTTCACTGCTGTCAGAATCCCTCCTGCACACCCTGTTAGAGCCGCCTCCCAGCCCAACCTGTGTCGGGGTGGAGAAGAGGGTTCTGATGACTTGAGCTGTGGTTTGGAGGTGGAATATCTGTGAAGGGCACTGAGCAGGAGGTAGCAGGAGCTCACCCTACAAGGAGGGGGGTTGGCTCTGGAGGTTTCTAGAAAGGACAAGAAGACTCCATTTTGGGGTTCAGGAGGTGAATTCATCTCTCATTGATGGGCAGGTGCTGAGTGGAAATGCTGCTGGTTCCAGGTTCCCTTAATTCCCCCTTATTCCTCGGGGCGTTTGAGTCTCTGACAGGTTCTCGTTCCCTTGCAGCAGGAGGACGTCACGGCCAAAATGATGCACCAGCTCCGCATCATCCTGCACTTACGCCACGTGCCTGAGACACTGCAGGGGCTGCGCCTCTGAGGCCTTCAGGAACTCCCGCTCCCTGCTGCAGGTACTGCTCTGGCTCACAGTAAATGGCGAGCTAGTGGAAGGGAAAATGGAGCCCCCTGGCACTCACTAAAAGGGAAAGTGGTGGATTCTCTATCTCTTAATGTCATTTAATTTAGACTAGATACCTTTCTGGAATGTTTGTACCCAAAAAGTAACTATTGTACTATACAGGAAGCCCATGATATGCAGGGGCTTAGATTAGATGTTCTAAAGGTCTCTTCTGGCCATAAAGTGTAGTAATTTTGGAAACACGGAGTGTAGCATTGGGAGCAGCCTCTGATGTTTTATTGTCTAGCCGGCTTGCTTCCTAGAATGAAGACCCATTGAGTGGGGTGATTCACACAGAGTAGCTCAAACCTTCAAAGTGTCAGGCCAGCAGGAGGACATTAGCACTTCAGGGTTTGGTTGGGTGTGGCAGTGACATCACAAAGGCCTTTTGCAGGACGTCAGCTTATTGGTCAAATGTGTTAGGGAGGTGGTGACCTCAGAGAGAGATGCTGACATCAGAGAGAGATGCTGACATGAGGGCCAGGGAAACCTCAGAGACCCCTCTGGCTTTGCTTCAGCAAGTCTCCTCCTTGAGGTCTCTCTTTGAGGAAAGTAAGTGCCTCGGAGAGGTTTGTATCCTGTTCAGTCTGATCCACCTGGTGCCAGCTGAATTCTAAGCATGGAAAACACTAGTTCAAGGTGGCAGAATTTTATTCCCTCCCTGTGATTTTGTCCCGTAGAATCACTGGGGACATTAGTGTTTGTCCTTTTCGTTTTACCTTTTCCTCCCTCCCTCCTTCCTTTCTCTTCATCTCTTACTTCTTTTGTCCTTTCTCCTGTTCCCCTCCCACCACCGGGAGTGGTTTGTGTGTGTGTTTGTGTGTTGCTGGGGGTGCTCTTCACCTCCCTTTGTGGGGAGTTCATCCAAACCTGTGTGGTTGAAATAGTGCTTGGACTCCACTGACACTAGATGCTGCCATCGTGTGGATTAGCATTGGTGTCTGGGATGACTTGGGGCAAGATCTCAACTTCCCCGGAACCCACTTCACTGCTGGCAGAATCCCTCCTGCCCCCCCTGCTAGAGCCGCCTCCCTGGCCAACCTGGGTGGGGGTGGAGAAGAGGGTTCTGATAACTTGAGCTGTGGTTTGGTGGTGGAACATCTGTCAAGGGCACTGAGGGGGAGGTAGCAGCAGCTCACCCTTCAAGGAGGGGATTTGGCACTGGAGGTTACTAGAAAGGACAAGAAGACTCCATTCTGGGGTTCAGGAGGTGAATTCATCCCTCAGCGGTGGGCAGGTGCTGAGTGGAAATACTGCTGGTTCCCGGTGCCCTTAATTCCCCCTGATTCCTCGGGGTGTTTGAATCTCTGACAGGTTCTCGTTCCCTTGCAGCAGGAGGACGTCACGGCCAAAGTGATGCACCCGCATCATCCGCCACTTGCGCCAAGTGCCTGAGACACTGCATGGGTATTTAAGAGGAGGTTGTTCCTCTGAGTCTTTCAGCAACTCCCGCTCCCTGCTGCAGGTACTGCTCTGTCTCACTGTAAATGGGGAACTAGTGGAAGGGGAAATGGAGCCCCCTGGGACTCACTAAAAGGGAAAGTGGTGGATTCTCCATCTCTTGATGTCACTGAATGAAGACTAGATGCCTTTCTGGAATGTGTGTGCCCAAAAAGTAACTATTGTACTATACAGGAGGCCTATGATATGCAGGGGCTTAGATGAGATGCTCTAAAGGTCTCTTGTGGCCATAAAGTCTACAAATTTTGGAAACACTGAGTGTAGTATTGGGAGCAGCCTGTGATGTTTTACTGTCTAGCCGGCTTGCTTCCTAGAATGAAGACGCATTGAGTGGGGTGATCCACAGAGAGTACCTGTGTCAAGGCTGTATCCCCACTTTGAAGTTTAGGGTACAAATGTAGGGGCCTGCATGAAAACTTCTAAGCTTAACCACCATCCCAAGGCTAATTTCCTCCCCTGGGTAGCCTTGAGAAACCTTTCACCAATTCCCTGGTGAATACAGATCCAACCCCCTTGGATCTTAAAAGAAGGAGAAATTAACCATTCCCCTCCTTCCTCCCACCAACTCTTGGTGAATCAAGATCCAAACTCCTTGGATCTTAAAACGAGGAAAAATCAATCAGGTTCTTAAAAATAAGGCTTTTAATTAAAGAAAAAGGTAAAAATCACCTCTGTAAAATCAGTATGGAAATTAACCTTACAGGGTAATCAAACTTAAAGAGCTCAGAGGACTCCCCTCTAGTCTTAGGTTCAAAGTACAGCAAACAAAGATAAACACTCTAGTAAAAGGTACATTTACAAGTTGAGAAAACAAAGGAAAACTAACACGCCTTGTTTGAAATAGGAGAGACTTGTTTAGAAAGATGTGGAGAACCTGGATTGATGTCTGGTCCCTCTCAGTCCCGAGGGCGAACACCCACACAAACAAAGAACACAAACAAAAGCCTTCCCCTCCCCAAGATTTGAAAATATCTTGTCCCCTTATTGGTCCTTTAGGTCAGATGCCAGCCAGGTTACCTGAGCTTCTTAACCTTTAGAGGGAAAAGGATTTTGGAGTCTCTGGCCAGGAGGATTTTATAGTACTGTACACAGGACAGCTGTTATCCTTCCCTTTATAGTTATGACAACCTCAAAGCTTCAAAGTGTCAGGCCAGCAGCAGGACATTAGCACTTCAGGGTTTGGTTGGGTGTGTCAGTGACATCACAAAGGCCTTTTGCAGGATGTCAGCTTATTGGTCAAATGTGTTAGGGAGGTGGTGACCTCAGAGAGAGATGCTGACATCAGCCTGGCAGGACAGGAGCACAGGGCCAGGGAAACCTCAGAGACCCTGTGGCATTGCTTCAGCAAGTCTCCTTCTCGGGGTCTTTCTTTGAGGACTGAGAGAGTATTAGGGTTCACGTACGTGAGTGCGTGCAGGAGCCTCTTTCGAGTTTTCTCCTTTCCTTTTACTGATTTTACTAGAAAACAGACGTCCCTGTTTAGAAGGTAAGAGCCTCCAAGAGGTTTTGGCAGCTGCTCAGTCTGATCCACGTGGTGCCAGCTGAATTCTAGGCATGGAAAACAGTAGTTTAAGATGGCAGGATTTTATTCCATCCCTTGGATTTTGTGCCGTAGAATCACTGGGGACATTAGGGTTTGTCCTTTTTGTTTTACCTTTTCCTCCATCCCTCCTTCCTTTCTCTTCATCTCTTACTTCTTTTGTCCTTTCTCCTGTTCCTCGAAAACTGTGGGGTTGAAATAGTGTTTGGACTCCACTAACACTAGATGCTGCCATCCTGTGGCTTAGCATTAGTGTCTGGGATGAGATGGGTCAAGATCTCAACTTCCCCGCAACCCACTTCACTGCTGCCAGAATCCCTCCTGCCCCCCCTGCTAGAGCCGCCTCCCTGGCCAACCTGGGTGGGGGTGGAGAACAGTGTTTTTTTCATACATTCATAGATAATCGGACTGGAAGGGACCTCGAGAGGTCATCGAGTCCAGTCCCCTGCCCGCATGGCAGGACCAAATACCATCTAGACCATCCCTGATAGACATTTATCTAACCTACTCTTAAATATCTCAAGAGATGGAGATTCCACAACCTCCCTCGGCAATTTATTCCAGTGTTTAACCACCCTGACAGTTAGGAACTTTTTCCTAATGTCCAACCTAGACCTCCCTTGCTGCACTTGAAACCCATTGCTTCTGGTTCTATCCTTAGAGGCTAAGGTGAACAAGTTTTCTCCCTCCTCCTTATGACACCCTTTTAAATACCTGAAAACTACTATCATGTCTCCTCTCAGTCTTCTCTTTTCCAAACTAAACAAAGCCAATGCTTTCAGCCTTCCTTCAT
The DNA here is from genome assembly GCF_011386835.1 of Chrysemys picta bellii. NCBI lineage: Eukaryota > Metazoa > Chordata > Testudines > Emydidae > Chrysemys > Chrysemys picta. The sequence goes on along the minus strand of NW_027052753.1, from coordinate 189,800 downwards.
AGGTCATGTTCTCAAGACCTTTAATCATTCTTGTTGCTCTTCTCTGGACCCTTTCCAATTTCTCCACATCTTTTTTAAAATGCGGTGCCCAGAACTGGACCCAATACTCCAGCTGAGGCCTAACCAGAGCAGAGTAGAGCGGAAGAATGACTTCTCGTGTCTTGCTCACAACACACCTGTTAATACATCCCAGAATCAGGTTTGCTTTTTTTGCAAGAGCATCACACTGTTGACTCATATTTAGCTTGTGGTCCACTATAACCCCTAGATCCCTTTCTGCCGTACTCCTTCCTAGACAGTCTCTTCCCATTCTGTATGTGTGAAACTGATTGTTCCTTCCTAAGTGGAGCACTTTGCATTTGTCTTTGTTAAACTTCATCCTGTTTAACTCAGACCATTTCTCCAATTTGTCCAGATCATTTTGAATGATGACCCTGTCCTCCAAAGCAGTTGCAATCCCTCCCAGTTTGGTATCATCCGCAAACTTAATAAGCGTACTTTCTATGCCAATATCTAAGTCGTTGATGAAGATATTGAACAGCGCCGGTCCCAAAACAGACCCCTGCGATACCCCACTCGTTATGGCTTTCCAGCAGGATTGGGAACTATTAATAACAACTCTCTGAGTACGGTTATCCAGCCAGTTAGGCACCCACCTTATAGTAGCCCCATCTAAATTGTATTTGCCTAGTTTATCAATAAGAATATCATGCGAGACCGTATCAAATGCCTTACTAAAGTCTAGGTATACCACATCCACAGCCTCACCCTTCTCCACAAGGCTCGTTATCCTATCAAAGAAAGCTATCAGATTGGTTTGACATGATTTGTTCTTCACAAATCCATGCTGGCTGTTCCCTATCACCTTACCACCTTCCAAGTGTTTGCAGATGATTTCCTTAATTACTTGCTCCATTATCTTCCCTGGCACAGAAGTTAAACTCACTGGGGTCTGTAGTTTCCTGGGTTGTTTTTATTTCCCTTTTTATAGATGGGCACTATATTTGCCCTTTTCCAGTCTTCTGGAATCTCTCCCGTCTCCCATGATTTTCCAAAGATAATAGCTAGAGGCTCAGATACCTCCTCTATTAGCTCCTTGAGTATTCTAGGATGCATTTCATCAGGCCCGGGTGACTTGCAGGCATCTAACTTTTCTAAGTGATTTTTAACTTGTTCGTTTTTTATTTTATCTGCTAAACCTACCCCCTTCCCATTAGCATTCACTATGTTAGGCATTCCTTCAGACTTCTCGGTGAAGACCGAAACAAAGAAGTCATTAAGCATCTCCGCCATTTCCAAGTTTCCTGTTACTGTTTCTCCCTCTTCACTAAGCAGTGGGCCTACCCTGTCTTTGGTCTTCCTCTTGCTTCTAATGTATTGATAAAAAGTCTTCTTGTTTCCCTTTATTCCCGTAGCTAGTTTGAGCTCATTTTGTGCCTTTGCCTTTCTAATCTTGCCCCTGCATTCCTGTGTTGTTTGCCTATATTCATCCTTTGTAATCTGTCCCAGTTTCCATTTTTGATATGACTCCTTTTTATTTTTTAGATCATGCAAGATCTCATGGTTAAGCCAAGGTGGTCTTTTGCCACATTTTCTATCTTTCCTAACCAGCGGAATAGCTTGCTTTTGGGCCCTTAATAGTGTCCCTTTGAAAAACTGCCAACTCTCCTCAGTTGTTTTTCCCCTCAGTCTTGATTCCCATGGGACCTTACCTATCAGCTCTCTGAGCTTACCAAAATCTGCCTTCCTGAAATCCATTGTCTCTATTTTGCTGTTCTCCCTTCTACCCTTCCTTAGAATTGCAAACTCTATGATTTCATGATCACTTTCACCCAGGCTGCCTTCTACTTTCAAATTCTCATCGAGTTCCTCCCTAATTGTTAAAATCAAGTCTAGAACAGCTTCCCCCCAGTAGCTTTTTCAACCTTCTGAAATAAAAAGTTGTCTCCAATGCAGTCCAGGAATTTGTTGGATAGACTGTGCCCCGCTGTGTTATTTTCCCAACATATAGCCGGATAGTTGAAGTCCCCCATCACCACCAAATCTTGGGCTTTGGATGATTTTGTTAGTTGCTTAAAAAAAGCCTCATCCACCTCTTCCACCTGGTTAGGTGGCCTGTAGTAGACTCCTAGCATGACATCTCCCTTGTTTTTTACCCCTTTTAGCCTAACCCAGAGACTCTCAACACTTCCGTCTCCTATGTCCATCTCTACCTCAGTCCAAGTGTGTACATTTTTAATATACAAGGCAACACCTCCTCCCTTTTTCCCCTGTCTATCCTTCCTGAGCAAGCTGTACCCATCCACACCAACATTCCAATCATGTGTATTATCCCACCAAGTTTCAGTGATGCCAACAATGTCATAGTTGTATTTATTTATTAGCACTTCCAGTTCTTCCTGCTTATTCCCCATACTTCTCGCATTTGTATATAGACATCTAAGATACTGGTTTGATCTTTCCTCCCAGTTTTGTCCTGACCCTCCTTTCCCTCTGACAATATAGCCCACACTCCCTCTCGTTTTTGACCCATCTCCCCGGTCTCCATGTTCCCCACTTACCTGTGGGCTTTGCTCACCTGTCCCCGTCGAACCTAGTTTAAAGCCCTCCTCACTAGGTTAGCCAGTCTGTGTCCAAAGGTACTAATAACTTGAGCTGTGGTTTGGAGGTGGAACAGCTGTCAAGGGCACTGAGGGGGAGATAGCAGGAGCTCATCCTTCAAGGAGGGGGGTTGGCACTGGAGGTTACTAGAAAGGACAAGAAGACTCCATTCTGGTGTTCAGGAGGTGAATTTATCCCTCAGTGGTGGGCAGGTGAATGGTGGAAGTAGTGGTGGTTCCAGGTGCCCTCAATTCCCGCTGATTCCTCGGGGCGTTTGAGTGGTGTGTGTGTGTGTATGTGTGTTTGTGTGTGTGTTGCTGGGGGTGCTCTTCACCTCCCCTTGTGGGGAGTTCATCCAAAACTGTATGGTTGAAATAGTGCTTGGACTCCACTGACACTAGATGCTGCCATCCTGTGGCTTAGCATTAGTGTCTGGGATGACTTGGGGCAAGATCTCAACCTCCCCTCAACCCACTTCACTTCTGGCAGAATCCCTCCTGCCCCCCCGCTAGAGCCGCCTCGATGCCCAACGTGGTTGGGGGTGCAGAAGAGGGTTCTGATAACTTGAGGTTTGGTTTGGAGGTGGAACAGCTGTGAAGAACACTGACGGGGAGGTAGCAGGAGCTAATCCTAAAAGGAGGGGGGTTGGCACTGGAGGATACTAGAAAGGACAAGAAGACTCCATTCTGGGGTTCAGGAGGTGAATTCATCCCTCAGCGGTGGGCAGGTGGTGGGTGGAAATACTGCTGGTTCCAGGTGCCCTTAATTCCCCCTGATTCCTCGGGACCTTTGAGTCTCTGACAGGTTCTCGTTCCCTTGCAGCAGGAGGACGTCACGGCCAAAGTGATGCACCAGCTCCGCATCATCCGGCACTTGCGCCAGATGCCTGAGACACTGCAGGGGCTGTTCCTCTGAGGCCTTCAGCAACTCCCGCTCCCTGCTGCAGGTACTGCTCTGGCTCACTGTAAATGGGGAGCTAGTGGAAGGGGAAATGGAGCCCCCTGGCCCTCACTAAAAGGGAAAGTGGTGGATTCTCCATCTCTTGATGTCATTGAATGAAGACTAGATGCCTTTCTGGAATGTGTGTGCCCAAAAAGTAACTATTGTACTATACAGCAAGCCTATGATATGCAGGGGGTTAGATGAGATTCTCTAAAGGTCTCTTCTGGCCATAAAGTGTAGTAATTTTGGAAACACTGAGTGTAGCATTGGGAGCAGCCTCTGATGTTTTACCGTCTAGCCGGCTTGCTTCCTAGAATGAACAGGCATTGAGTGGGGTGATCCACAGAGAGTAGCTCAAACCTTCTAAGTGTCAGGCTAGCAGCAGGACATTAGCACTTCCGGGGAAGGGTGGGTGTGGCAGTGACATCACAAAAGCCTTTTGCACGCGCTCAGCCTATTGGTCAAAGGTGTTAGGGAGGTGGTTACCTCAGAGAGAGATGTTGACATCAGCCAGGCAGGACAGGGGCGCAGGGCCAGGGAAACCTCAGAGACCCTTGTGGCTTTGCTTCAGCAAGTCTCCTTCTCGAGGTCTCTCTTTGAGGACTGAGAGAGTATTAGGGTTCACGTATGTGAGTGCGAGCAGGAGCCTCTTTCGAGTTTTCTCCTTTCCTTTTACTGATTTTACTAGAAAACAGACGTCCCTGTTAGAATCATAGAATATCAGGGTTGGAAGGGACCTCAAGAGGTCATCTACTCCAACCCCGTCCTCAAAGCAGGACCAATTCCCAACTAAATCATCCCAGGCAGGGCTTTGTCAAGCCGGACCTTAAAAACCTCCTTGGAAGGAGACTCCACCACCTCCCTAGTTAACGCATTCCAGTGCTTCACCACCCTCCTAGTGAAATAGTGTTTCCTAATATCCAACCTGGACCTCCCCCACTGCAACTTGAGACCATTGCTCCTTGTTCTGTCATCTGCCACCACTGAGAACAACCGAGCTCCATCCTCTTTGGAACCCCCCTTCACGTAGTTGAAGGCTGCTATCAAATCCCCCCTCATTCTTCTCTTCTGGAGACTAAACAATCCCAGTTCCCTCAGCCTCTCCTCATAAGTCATGTGCTCCAGACCCCTAATCATTTTTGTTGCTCTCCACTGGACTCTTTCCAATTTTTCCACATCCTTCTTGTAGTGTGGGGCCTGTCGGAGAAAAACAGAGTTCTCACTATTTGTTTAGGTACAGCAAGTCAGATGCTTTATTAACTCTCACAATTGCCCAGAGGGAGAGAGCTAAGCAGGTCTCTCCCAGGTAACTAATTACAGCAAGCATTTATACCTTTCATTACAGAAATAACGAGGGACAGCTGCGTTTTGTTTATACATAGGCCATCTTGATATCTCATTTCTTCACTTGTTTTGACTCTTGCCAACATACAATATTTTCTATACCTTATCTACACAAGGTCTTCTACACCTTATCTATACCAGGTCATAATGACTTCTTACACAGTTCTTTCTCACCCGCCTCACACATTCCTCGCTTCTACAAATCTCGCGTTATTAGGGTTACAGTTAGCCTAACTCTTGCTAACGAACTGTCATGCATTGCATCCCCTTCCTGTGAGCTCTTTCTCTGCTTCCACAGGCCCAAAACTGGACACAGTATTCCAGATGAGGCCTCACCAATGTCGAATAAAGGGGAACGATCACGTTCCTCGATCTGCTGGCAATGCCCCTACTTATACAGCCCAAAATGCCGTTAGCCTTCTTGGCAACAAGAGCACACTGTTGACTCATATCCAGCTTCTCGTCCACTGTGACCCCTAGGTCCTTTTCTGCAGAACTGCTACCTAGCCATTCGGTCCCTAGTCTGTAGCAGTGCATGGGATTCTTCCGTCCTAAGTGCAGGACTCTGCACTTGTCCTTGTTGAACCTCATCAGGTTTTTTTCGGCCCAATCCTCTAATGTGTCTAGGTCCCTCTGTATCCGATCCCTACCCTCTAGGGTATCTACCACGCCTCCTAGTTTAGTGTCATCTGCAAACTTGCTGAGAGTGCAGTCCACACCATCCTCCAGATCATTAATAAAGATATTAAACAAAACCGGTTCAGGACCGACCCTTGGGGCACTCCGCTTGAAACCGGCTGCCAACTAGACATGGAGCCATTGATCACTACCCGTTGAGCCCGACGATCTAGCCAGCTTTCTATCCAGCTTACAGTCCATTCATCCAGCCCATACTTCTTTAACTTGGCGGCAAGAATACTGTGGGAGAGCGTATCAAAAGCTTTGCAAAAGTCAAGGAATAACACATCCACTGCTTTCCCCTCATCCACAGAGCCAGTTATCTCATCATAGAAGGCAATTAGGTTAGTCAGGCACGACTTCCCCTTCGTGAATCCATGCTGACTGTTCCTGATCACTTTCCTCTCCTCTAAATGTTTCATAATTGATTCCTTGAGGACCTGCTCCATGATTTTTCCAGGGACTGAGGTGAGGCTGACTGGCCTATAGTTCCCCGGATCCTCCTCCTTCCCTTTTTTAAAGGTGGGCACGACATTCGCCTTTTTCCAGTCATCTGGGACCTCCCCCGATCGCCATGAGTTTTCAAAAATAATGGCTAATGGCTCTGCAATCTCACCCGCCAACTCCTTTAGCACCCTCGGATGCAGCGCACCCGGCCCCATGGACTTGTGCACGTCCAGTTTTTCTAAATAGTCCCGAACCACTTCTTTCTCCACAGAGGGCTGGTCACCTTCTCCCCATGCTGTACTGCCCAGTGCAGCAATCTGGGAGCTGACCTTGTGCGTGAAGACAGAGGCAAAAAAATCATTGAGTACATTAGCTTTTTCCACATCCTCGGTCACTAGGTTGCCTCCCTCATTCAGTAGGGGGCCCACACTTTCCTTGATTTTCTTCTTCTTGCTAACATACCTGTAGAAACCCTTCTTGTTACTCTTAACATCTCTTGCTAACTGCAACTCCAAATGTGATTTGGCCTTCCTGATTTCACTCCTGCATGCCTGAGCAATATTTTTATACTCCTCCCTGGTCATTTGTCCAATCTTCCACTTCTTGTAAGCTTCTTTTTTGCGTTTAAGATCAGCAAGGATTTCACTGTTTAGCCAAGCTGGTCTGCCATATTTACTATTCTTTCTACACATCGGGATGGTTTGTTCCTGCAACCTCAATAAGGATTCTTTAAAATACAGCCAGCTCTCCTGGACCCCTTTGCCCTTCATGTTATTCTCCCAGGGGATCCTGCCCATCTGTTCCCTGAGGGAGTCAAAGTCTGCTTTTCTGAAGTCCAGGGTCCGTATTCTGCTGCTCTCCTTTCTTCCTTGTGACAGGATCCTGAACTAGACCATCTCATGGCCACTGCCTCCCAGGTTCCCATCCACTTTTGCTTCCCCTATTAATTCTTCCCTGTTTGTGAGTAGCAGGTCAAGAAAAGCTCTGCCCCTAGTTGGTTCCTCCAGCACTTGCACCAGGAAATTGTCCCCTACACTTTCCAAAAATTTCCTGGATTGTCTGTGCACCGCTGTATTGCTCTCCCAGCAGATATCAGGGTGATTAAAGTCTCCCATGAGAACCAGGGCCTGCGATCTAACAACTTCTGCTAGTTGCCAGAAGAAAGCCTCGTCCACCTCATCCCCCTGGTCTGGTGGTCTATAGCAGACTCCAACCACGACATCCCCCTTGTTGCTCACACTTCTCAACTTTATCCAGAGACTCTCAGGTTTTTCTGCAGTTTCATACCGGAGCTCTGAGCAGTCATACTCCTCTCTTACATACAACGCAACTCCCCCACCTTTTCTACCCTGCCTGTCCTTCCTGAACAGTTTATATCCATCCATGACAGTACTCCAGTCATGTGAGTTATCCCACCAAGTCTCTGTTATTCCAATCACATCATAGTTCCCTGACTGTGCCAGGACTTCCAGTTCTCCCAGCTTGTTTCCCAGGCTTCTTGCATTTGTGTATAGGCACTTAAGATAACTCATCGATCGTCCCTCTTTCTCAGCATGAGACAGGAGTCCTCCCCCCTTGCGCTCTCCTGCTTGTGCTTCCTCCCAGGATCCCATTTCCCCACTTACCTCAGGGCTTTGGTCTCCTTCCCCCGGTGAACCTAGTTTAAAGCCCTCCTCACTAGGTTAGCCAGCCTGCTGGCGAAGATGCTCTTCCCTCTCTTCGTTAGGTGGAGCCCGTCTCTGCCTAGCACTCCTCCTTCTTGGAACACCATCCCATGGTTGAAGAATCCAAAGCCTTCTCTCCGACACCACCTGCATAGCCATTCGTTGACTTCCACGATTCGACGGTCTCTACCCCGGCCTTTTCCTTGCACAGGGAGGATGGACGAGAACACCACTTGCGCCTCAAACTCCTTTATCCTTCTTCCCAGAGCCACGTAGTCTGCAGTGATCTGCTCAAGGTCATTCTTGGCAGTATCATTGGTGCCCACGTGGAGAAGCAGGAAGGGGTAGCGATCCGAGGGCTTGATGAGTCTCGGCAGTCTCTCCGTCACATCGTGTATCCTAGCTCTGGGCAAGCAGCAGACCTCTTGGTTTTCCCAGTCGGGGCGGCAGATAGATGACTCAGTCCCCCTGAGGAGGGAGTCCCCGACCACCACCACCCTCCTCCTCCTCTTGGGAGTTGTGGTCGTGGAACCCCCATCCCTAGGACAGTGCATCTTTTGCCTTCCAATCGGTGGAGTCTCCTTCTGCTCCCTTCCCTCAGATGGGTCATCTAGTCCACTCTCCGCATTAGTACCTGTAGAGAGAACATGGAAACGATTGCTCACCTGTATCTCCATTGCTGGTGCATGGACGCTCCTCTTTCTCCTTCTGGAAGTCACATGCTGCCAAACCTCTTCACAATCCTTCTGTCCCTGCTGCGCCTGCTCTGAATCTTAAGAACATTGTGGCCGTAGAAACATCTCCTGACGTCTGTCCAGGAAATCTTCATTTTCCCTTATGCAACGCAGAGTCGATACTCGTTTCTCCAGGCCTCGAAGCTTCTCTTCCAATATGGAGACCAGCTTGCCCTTCGTACAGACAAAGTCGCTTCTGTCCTGTGGAAGAAAGACAAACATGGCACAGCCTGTGCAGGTGACAACAGCTGATCGCTCACCTTCCACATCACCGTCCTCTTAAGAACTTCCCCAACTGTTGCAGGAACTACTCAGAGAAACCTGCAGATGTAAGCCTCAGTGAGCTCTCCCCAAGCGAACTCCCAGGCAAACTCCCGCTCTTAGCCTCTGCTGTTTGCCGCTCCTTCTCCAAGTCTCTCTTTGAGGACTGAGAGAGTATTAGGGTTCACGTATTTGAGTGCAAGCAGGAGCCTCTTTCGAGTTGTCTCCTTTCCTTTTACTGATTTTACTAGAAAACAGACGTCCCTGTTTAGAAGGTAAGAGCCTCCAAGAGGTTTTGGAACCTGCTCAGTCTGATCCATCTGGTGCCAGCTGAATTCTAGGCATGGAAAACACTAGTTTAATGTGTCAGAATTTTATAGTCCACCTGGGATTTTGTCCCGTAGAATCACTGGGGACATTAGGGTTTGTCCTTTTCGTTTTACCTTTTCCTCCATCCCTCCTTCCTTTCTCTTCATCTCTTACTTCTTTTGTCCTTTCTCCTGTTCCCCTCCCACCACCAGGAGTGGTGTGTGTGTGTGTGGGTTGCTGGGGGTGCTCTTCACCTCCCCTTGTGGGAAGTTGATCCAAAACTGTGGGGTTGAAATAGTGCTTGGACTCCACTGACACTAGATGCTGCCATCCTGTGGCTTCGCATTAGTGTCTGGGATGACTTGGAGCAAGATCTCAACCTCCCTGCAACCTACTTCACTCTTGGCAGAATCCCTCCTGCCCCCCATGCTAGAGCCGCCTCCCTGCCCAACCTGGTTGGGGGTATAGAAGAGGGTTCTGATAACTTGAGCCGTGGTTTGGAGGTGGAACAGCTGTCAAGGGCACTGAGGGGGAGGTAGCAGGAGCTCACCCTACATGGAGGCGGGTTGGCATTGGAGGTTACTAGAAAGGAGAAGAAGACTCCATTCTGGGGTTCAGGTGGTGAATTCATCCCTCAGTGGTGGGCAGGTGCTGAGTGGAAATGCTGCTGGTTCCAGGTGCCCTGAATTCCCCCTGATTCCTCGGGGCGTTTGAGTCTCTGACAGGTTGTTAAGGCTGTATTCCCACTTTGAACTTTAGGGTACAAATGTAGGGGCCTGCGTGAAAACTTTTAAGCTTAACTACCAGCTTAGCTCTGGTTCGCTGCCACCATTCCAAGGCTAATTTCCTTCCCTGGGTAGCCTTGAGAGACCTTCACCAATTCCCTGGTGAATACAGATCCAAACCCCTTGGATCTTAAAACAAGGAGAAAGTAACCATTCCCCTCCTTCCTCCCACCAACTTTTGGTGAATACAGTTCCAACCCCCCTGGGATTTTAAAAGAAGGAGAAATTAACCATCCCCCCTTCTTTCTCCCACCAACTCCTGGTGAATACAGATCCAACCCCCTTGGATTTAAAACAAGGAAAAAAATAATTAGGTTTTTAAAAAGAAGGTTTTTAATTAAAGAAAAAGGTAAAAATTATTTTTGTAAAATCAGTATGGAAATAACCTTACAGGGTAATTAAACTTAAAGAGCTCAGAGGACTCCCCTTTAGTTTTAGGTTCAAAGTACAGCAAACAAAGATAAACACTCTAGTAAAAGGTACATTTACAAGTTGAGAAAACAAAGGAAAACTAACACGCCTTGCCTGGCTATTTACTTACAAGTTTGAAATAGGAGAGACTTGTTTAGAAAGATGTGGAGAACCTGGATTGATGTCTGGTCCCTCTCAGTCCCGAGAGCGAACGCACAACCAAAACAAAGAACACAAACAAAAGCCTCCCCCCCCCCCAAGATTTGAAAGTATCTTGTCCCCTTATTGGTCCTCTAGGTCAGATGCCAGCCAGGTTACCTGAGCTTCTTAACCCTTTACAGGGAAAAGGATTTTGGAGTCTCTGGCCAGGAGGGATTTTATAGTACTGTACACAGGACAGCTGTTACCCTTCCCTTTATAGTTATGACAGTACTATAGATGAGGCCTATGATATGCAATGCCCCTCTGCTATGTACATTGGCCAAACTGGACTGGACCTAACCAGATCAGCTACAACATCACCGGCTCATTCACCTGCACGTCCACCAATGTTATATATGCCATCATATGCCAGCAATGCCCCTCTGCTATGTACATTGGCCAAACTGGACAGTCACTACGCAAGAGGATAAATGGACACAAGTCAGATATCAGGAATGGCAATATACAAAAACCTGTAGGAGAACACTTCAACCTCCCTGGCCACACAATAGCAGATGTTAAGGTAGCCATCTTACAGCAAAAAAACTTCAGGACCAGACTCCAAAGAGAAACTGCTGAGCTTCAGTTCATCTGCAAATTTGACACCATCAGATCAGGATTAAACAAAGACTGTGAATGGCTATCCAACTACAGAAAGAGTTTCTCCTCCCTTGGTGTTCACACCTCAACTGCTAGCAGAGCACCTCACCCTCCCTGATTGAACTAACCTCGTTATCTCCACACTGATATATACCTGCCTCTGGAGATTTCCATTACTTGCATCTGAAGAAGTGAGGTTCTGACCCACGAAAGCTTATGCTCCCAGTACTTCTGTTAGTCTCAAAGGTGCCACAGGACCCTCTGTTGCTTTTTACAGATTCAGACTAACACGCCTACCCCTCTGATACTTGACACCATGCAAGGCACTGCATTTAGCCGTATGGAATGGAAATCTATCAACCTCATGAAGAAACTTGCACAAATACAGACAGATATCATCTTCCTTTCCAAATGCAAACGGATGGACATCATACCAAATGGACTGAAGGTGAAAAATCCATTGCTATCTACATACTGCACAGACCACAGTGAGAGATTATGCCATACATTATCAAAGAAACTGAGGAACCACCTGATCAGCATCCTATACAGCAAACAGAAAAACATCAAGAAAGAGCTCTCCAACCTGGAGACTTTCATAAATAACCAACCCTCCACACAAATGGACTTTACTAAAATAAGACAGGAGATCTACGTTACACACCTCACCTCTCTACAAAGGAAAAAGGACCGTAAGCTGTCTAAAATCCTACCTGCCACATGGGGCCACAACAGGGGTACCCCGAACTCACCCAGCAATATCGTCAATTTATCCAGCTACACACTCAACCCAGCAGAAGAGTCTGTCCTATCTCGGGGACTCTCCTTTTGCCCCAGCACCCCCACGAACATGATACAGTTCTGTGGTGATCTGGAAGCCTACTTTCGCCGCCTCCGACTCAAAGAATACTTTCATGATAACACTGAACAGCGCACTGATACACAGATACCCTCCCACCAACAACACAGGAAGAAGAACTCCACATGGACTCCTCCTGAGGGTCGAAATGACAGTCTGGACCAGTCTGCTTCCGCCGACGTGCACAGGCAGAAATTGTGGAAAAACAACATCGCTTGCCTCATAACCTAAGTCGTGCAGAACGCAATGCCATCCACAGCCTCAGAAACCACCCTGACATTATCATCAAAGAGGCTGATAAAGGAGGTGCTGTTGTCATCATGAACAGGTCTGACTACCAGAAGGAGGTTGCCAGACAACTCTCCAATACCAAATTCTACAGGCCGCTTTCCTCAGATCCCACTGAGGAATACACTAAGAAACTGCACCATCTACTCAGGACACTCCCTACACTAACACAGGAACAAATCAACATAGCCTTAGAGCCCCGACCGGGGTTATTCTATCTACTACCTAAGATCCACAAACCTGGAAATCCTGGACGCCCCATCATCTCGGGCATTGGCACTCTCACTGAAGGACTGTCTGGATATGTGGACTCCCTACTCAGACCCTACGCCACCAGCACTCCCAGCTATCTCCGTGACACCACAGATTTCCTGAGAAAACTACAATGCATTGGTGACCTCCCAGAAAACACCATCCTAGCCACCATGGATGTAGAGGCTCTCTACACAAACATCCCGCATACAGATGGAATACAAGCTGTCAGGAACAGTATCCCTGATGATGACACAGCACAACTTATTGCTGAGCTCTGTGACTTTATCCTCACGCACAATTATTTCAAATTTGGTGACAATATATACCTCCAGACCAGTGGCACCGCTATGGGCACCCGCATGGCCCCACAATATGCCAACATTTTTATGGCTGACCTGGAAAAACGCTTCCTCAGCTCTCGTCCACTCATGCCCCTTCTCTACCTACGCTATATTGATGACACCTTCATCATCTGGACCCATGGGAAGGAGGCCCTGGAAGAAATCCACCATGCTTTCAACAGCTTCCACCCCACCATCAACCTCAGCCTGGACCAATCTACACGGGAGGTCCACTTCCTGGACACCACCGTACAAATAAGCGATGGCCACATTAACACCACCCTATACCGAAAGCCCACCGACCGCTACGCCTACCTTCATGCCTCCAGCTTCCACCCCGGTCACACCACACGATCCATCGTCTACAGCCAAGCACTGAGGTACAATCGCATCTGCTCCAACCCCTCAGACAGAGACCAACACCTACAAGATCTTCACCAAGCATTCTCAAAACTACGATACCCACACAAGGAAATAAAGAAACAAATCAGCAGAGCCAGACGTGTACCCAGAAGACTCCTGCTACAAGACAGGCCCAGAAGAGAAACCAACAGAACTCCACTGGCCATCACCTACAATCCTCAGCTTAAACCTCTCCAACGCATCATCAGTGATCTACAACCCATCCTGGACAATGATCCCTCACTTTCACAGACCTTGGGAGGCAGGCCAGTCCTCGCCCACAGACAACCTGCCAACCTTAAGCATATTCTCACCAGCAACCACGCATCGCACCATAACAACTCTAACTCAGGAACCAACCCATGCAACAAACCTCGATGCCAACTCTGCCCACATATCTACACCAGCAACACCATCACTGGACCTAACCAGATCACCTACAACATCACCGGCTCATTCACCTGCACGTCCACCAATGTTATATATGCCATCATATGCCAGCAATGCCCCTCTGCTATGTACATTGGCCAAACTGGACAGTCACTACGCAAGAGGATAAATGGACACAAGTCAGATATCAGGAATGGCAATATACAAAAACCTGTAGGAGAACACTTCAACCTCCCTGGCCACACAATAGCAGATGTTAAGGTAGCCATCTTACAGCAAAAAAACTTCAGGACCAGACTCCAAAGAGAAACTGCTGAGCTTCAGTTCATCTGCAAATTTGACACCATCAGATCAGGATTAAACAAAGACTGTGAATGGCTATCCAACTACAGAAAGAGTTTCTCCTCCCTTGGTGTTCACACCTCAACTGCTAGCAGAGCACCTCACCCTCCCTGATTGAACTAACCTCGTTATCTCCACACTGATATATACCTGCCTCTGGAGATTTCCATTACTTGCATCTGAAGAAGTGAGGTTCTGACCCACGAAAGCTTATGCTCCCAGTACTTCTGTTAGTCTCAAAGGTGCCACAGGACCCTCTGTTGCTTTTTACAGATTCAGACTAACACGCCTACCCCTCTGATACTTGACACCATGCAAGGCACTGCATTTAGCCGTATGGAATGGAAATCTATCAACCTCATGAAGAAACTTGCACAAATACAGACAGATATCATCTTCCTTTCCAAATGCAAACGGATGGACATCATACCAAATGGACTGAAGGTGAAAAATCCATTGCTATCTACATACTGCACAGACCACAGTGAGAGATTATGCCATACATTATCAAAGAAACTGAGGAACCACCTGATCAGCATCCTATACAGCAAACAGAAAAACATCAAGAAAGAGCTCTCCAACCTGGAGACTTTCATAAATAACCAACCCTCCACACAAATGGACTTTACTAAAATAAGACAGGAGATCTACGTTACACACCTCACCTCTCTACAAAGGAAAAAGGACCGTAAGCTGTCTAAAATCCTACCTGCCACATGGGGCCACAACAGGGGTACCCCGAACTCACCCAGCAATATCGTCAATTTATCCAGCTACACACTCAACCCAGCAGAAGAGTCTGTCCTATCTCGGGGACTCTCCTTTTGCCCCAGCACCCCCACGAACATGATACAGTTCTGTGGTGATCTGGAAGCCTACTTTCGCCGCCTCCGACTCAAAGAATACTTTCATGATAACACTGAACAGCGCACTGATACACAGATACCCTCCCACCAACAACACAGGAAGAAGAACTCCACATGGACTCCTCCTGAGGGTCGAAATGACAGTCTGGACCAGTCTGCTTCCGCCGACGTGCACAGGCAGAAATTGTGGAAAAACAACATCGCTTGCCTCATAACCTAAGTCGTGCAGAACGCAATGCCATCCACAGCCTCAGAAACCACCCTGACATTATCATCAAAGAGGCTGATAAAGGAGGTGCTGTTGTCATCATGAACAGGTCTGACTACCAGAAGGAGGTTGCCAGACAACTCTCCAATACCAAATTCTACAGGCCGCTTTCCTCAGATCCCACTGAGGAATACACTAAGAAACTGCACCATCTACTCAGGACACTCCCTACACTAACACAGGAACAAATCAACATAGCCTTAGAGCCCCGACCGGGGTTATTCTATCTACTACCTAAGATCCACAAACCTGGAAATCCTGGACGCCCCATCATCTCGGGCATTGGCACTCTCACTGAAGGACTGTCTGGATATGTGGACTCCCTACTCAGACCCTACGCCACCAGCACTCCCAGCTATCTCCGTGACACCACAGATTTCCTGAGAAAACTACAATGCATTGGTGACCTCCCAGAAAACACCATCCTAGCCACCATGGATGTAGAGGCTCTCTACACAAACATCCCGCATACAGATGGAATACAAGCTGTCAGGAACAGTATCCCTGATGATGACACAGCACAACTTATTGCTGAGCTCTGTGACTTTATCCTCACGCACAATTATTTCAAATTTGGTGACAATATATACCTCCAGACCAGTGGCACCGCTATGGGCACCCGCATGGCCCCACAATATGCCAACATTTTTATGGCTGACCTGGAAAAACGCTTCCTCAGCTCTCGTCCACTCATGCCCCTTCTCTACCTACGCTATATTGATGACACCTTCATCATCTGGACCCAAGGGAAGGAGGCCCTGGAAGAATTCCACCATGCTTTCAACAGCTTCCACCCCACCATCAGCCTCAGCCTGGACCAATCTACACGGGAGGTCCACTTCCTGGACACCACCGTACAAATAAGCGATGGCCACATTAACACCACCCTATACCGAAAACCCACCGACCGTTACGCCTACCTTCATGCCTCCAGCTTCCACCCCGGTCACACCACACGATCCATCGTCTACAGCCAAGCACTGAGGTACAATCGCATCTGCTCCAACCCCTCAGACAGAGACCAACACCTACAAGATCTTCACCAAGCATTCTCAAAACTACGATACCCACACAAGGAAATAAAGAAACAAATCAACAGAGCCAGACGTGTACCCAGAAGACTCCTGCTACAAGACAGGCCCAGAAGAGAAACCAACAGAACTCCACTGGCCATCACCTACAGTCCTCAGCTTAAACCTCTCCAACGCATCATCAGTGATCTACAACCCATCCTGGACAATGATCCCTCACTTTCACAGACCTTGGGAGGCAGGCCAGTCCTCGCCCACAGACAACCTGCCAACCTTAAGCATATTCTCACCAGCAACCACGCATCGCACCATAACAACTCTAACTCAGGAACCAACCCATGCAACAAACCTCGATGCCAACTCTGCCCACATATCTACACCAGCAACACCATCACTGGACCTAACCAGATCAGCTACAACATCACCGGCTCATTCACCTGCACGTCCACCAACGTTATATATGCCATCATATGCCAGCAATGCCCCTCTGCTATGTACATTGGCCAAACTGGACAGTCACTACGCAAGAGGATAAATGGACACAAGTCAGATATCAGGAATGGCAATATACAAAAACCTGTAGGAGAACACTTCAACCTCCCTGGCCACACAATAGCAGATGTTAAGGTAGCCATCTTACAGCAAAAAAACTTCAGGACCAGACTCCAAAGAGAAACTGCTGAGCTTCAGTTCATCTGCAAATTTGACACCATCAGATCAGGATTAAACAAAGACTGTGAATGGCTATCCAACTACAGAAAGAGTTTCTCCTCCCTTGGTGTTCACACCTCAACTGCTAGCAGAGCACCTCACCCTCCCTGATTGAACTAACCTCGTTATCTCCACACTGATATATACCTGCCTCTGGAGATTTCTATTACTTGCATCTGAAGAAGTGAGGTTCTGACCCACGAAAGCTTATGCTCCCAGTACTTCTGTTAGTCTCAAAGGTGCCACAGGACCCTCTGTTGCTTTTTACAGATTCAGACTAACACGCCTACCCCTCTGATACTTGACACCATGCAAGGCACTGCATTTAGCCGTATGGAATGGAAATCTATCAACCTCATGAAGAAACTTGCACAAATACAGACAGATATCATCTTCCTTTCCAAATGCAAACGGATGGACATCATACCAAATGGACTGAAGGTGAAAAATCCATTGCTATCTACATACTGCACAGACCACAGTGAGAGATTATGCCATACATTATCAAAGAAACTGAGGAACCACCTGATCAGCATCCTATACAGCAAACAGAAAAACATCAAGAAAGAGCTCTCCAACCTGGAGACTTTCATAAATAACCAACCCTCCACACAAATGGACTTTACTAAAATAAGACAGGAGATCTACTTTACACACCTCACCTCTCTACAAAGGAAAAAGGACCGTAAGCTGTCTAAAATCCTACCTGCCACATGGGGCCACAACAGGGGTACCCCGAACTCACCCAGCAATATCGTCAATTTATCCAGCTACACACTCAACCCAGCAGAAGAGTCTGTCCTATCTCGGGGACTCTCCTTTTGCCCCAGCACCCCCACGAACATGATACAGTTCTGTGGTGATCTGGAAGCCTACTTTCGCCGCCTCCGACTCAAAGAATACTTTCATGATAACACTGAACAGCGCACTGATACACAGATACCCTCCCACCAACAACACAGGAAGAAGAACTCCACATGGACTCCTCCTGAGGGTCGAAATGACAGTCTGGACCAGTCTGCTTCCGCCGACGTGCACAGGCAGAAATTGTGGAAAAACAACATCGCTTGCCTCATAACCTAAGTCGTGCAGAACGCAATGCCATCCACAGCCTCAGAAACCACCCTGACATTATCATCAAAGAGGCTGATAAAGGAGGTGCTGTTGTCATCATGAACAGGTCTGACTACCAGAAGGAGGCTGCCAGACAACTCTCCAATACCAAATTCTACAGGCCGCTTTCCTCAGATCCCACTGAGGAATACACTAAGAAACTGCACCATCTACTCAGGACACTCCCTACACTAACACAGGAACAAATCAACATAGCCTTAGAGCCCCGACCGGGGTTATTCTATCTACTACCTAAGATCCACAAACCTGGAAATCCTGGACGCCCCATCATCTCGGGCATTGGCACTCTCACTGAAGGACTGTCTGGATATGTGGACTCCCTACTCAGACCCTACGCCACCAGCACTCCCAGCTATCTCCGTGACACCACAGATTTCCTGAGAAAACTACAATGCATTGGTGACCTCCCAGAAAACACCATCCTAGCCACCATGGATGTAGAGGCTCTCTACACAAACATCCCGCATACAGATGGAATACAAGCTGTCAGGAACAGTATCCCTGATGATGACACAGCACAACTTATTGCTGAGCTCTGTGACTTTATCCTCACGCACAATTATTTCAAATTTGGTGACAATATATACCTCCAGACCAGTGGCACCGCTATGGGCACCCGCATGGCCCCACAATATGCCAACATTTTTATGGCTGACCTGGAACAACGCTTCCTCAGCTCTCGTCCACTCATGCCCCTTCTCTACCTACGCTATATTGATGACACCTTCATCATCTGGACCCATGGGAAGGAGGCCCTGGAAGAATTCCACCATGCTTTCAACAGCTTCCACCCCACCATCAGCCTCAGCCTGGACCAATCTACACGGGAGGTCCACTTCCTGGACACCACCGTACAAATAAGCGATGGCCACATTAACACCACCCTATACCGAAAACCCACCGACCGTTACGCCTACCTTCATGCCTCCAGCTTCCACCCCGGTCACACCACACGATCCATCGTCTACAGCCAAGCACTGAGGTACAATCGCATCTGCTCCAACCCCTCAGACAGAGACCAACACCTACAAGATCTTCACCAAGCATTCTCAAAACTACGATACCCACACAAGGAAATAAAGAAACAAATCAACAGAGCCAGACGTGTACCCAGAAGACTCCTGCTACAAGACAGGCCCAGAAGAGAAACCAACAGAACTCCACTGGCCATCACCTACAGTCCTCAGCTTAAACCTCTCCAACGCATCATCAGTGATCTACAACCCATCCTGGACAATGATCCCTCACTTTCACAGACCTTGGGAGGCAGGCCAGTCCTCGCCCACAGACAACCTGCCAACCTTAAGCATATTCTCACCAGCAACCACGCATCGCACCATAACAACTCTAACTCAGGAACCAACCCATGCAACAAACCTCGATGCCAACTCTGCCCACATATCTACACCAGCAACACCATCACTGGACCTAACCAGATCAGCTACAACATCACCGGCTCATTCACCTGCACGTCCACCAATGTTATATATGCCATCATATGCCAGCAATGCCCCTCTGCTATGTACATTGGCCAAACTGGACAGTCACTACGCAAGAGGATAAATGGACACAAGTCAGATATCAGGAATGGCAATATACAAAAACCTGTAGGAGAACACTTCAACCTCCCTGGCCACACAATAGCAGATGTTAAGGTAGCCATCTTACAGCAAAAAAACTTCAGGACCAGACTCCAAAGAGAAACTGCTGAGCTTCAGTTCATCTGCAAATTTGACACCATCAGATCAGGATTAAACAAAGACTGTGAATGGCTATCCAACTACAGAAAGAGTTTCTCCTCCCTTGGTGTTCACACCTCCACTGCTAGCAGAGCACCTCACCCTCCCTGATTGAACTAACCTCGTTATCTCCACACTGATATATACCTGCCTCTGGAGATTTCCATTACTTGCATCTGAAGAAGTGAGGTTCTGACCCACGAAAGCTTATGCTCCCAGTACTTCTGTTAGTCTCAAAGGTGCCACAGGACCCTCTGTTGCCCTTTGTGGGAAGTTCATCGAAAACTGTGGGGTTGAAATAGTGCTTGGACACCATTGACACTAGATGGTGCCATCGTGTGGCTTAGCATTAGTGTCTGGGATGACTTGGGGCAAGATCTCAACCTCCCTGCAACCCACTTCACTGCTGCCAGAATCCCTCCTGGATCAGCTGTCAAGGACACCGAGGGGGAGGTAGCAGGAACTCACCCTACAAGGAGGGGGGTGGACACTGGAGGTTACTAGAAAGGAGAAGACTCCATTCTGGGGTTGAGGAGGTGAATTCATCCCTCAGTGGTGGGCAGGTGCTGGGTGGAAATACTGCTGGTTCCATTTGCCCTTAATTCCTCCTGATTCCTCGGAGCGTTTGAGTCTCTGACAGGTTTTCGTTCCCTTGCAGCAGGAGGACGTCATGGCCAGAGTGATGCACCAGCTCCGCATCATCCGCCACTTGCGCCAGGTGCCTGAGACACTGCAGGGGCTGCGCCTCTGAGGCCTTCAGGAACTCCCGCTCCCTGCTGCAGGTACTGCTCTGGCTGATTGTAAATAGGGAGCTACTGGAAGGGGAAATGGAGCCCCCTGGCATTCACTAAAAGGGAAAGTGGTGGATTCTCCATCTCTTGATGTCATTGAATGAAACTAGATGCCTTTCTGCAATGTGTGTGCCCAAAAAGTAACTATTGTACTATAGAGGAAGCCTATGATATGCAGGGGGTTAGACTAGATACTCTAAAGGTCTCATGTGACCATAAAGTCTCCTAATTTTGGAAACTCTGAGTGTAGCATTGGGAGCAGCCTCTGATGTTTTACTGTCTAGCCGGCTTGCTTCCTAGAATGAGGGCGCATTGAGTGGGGTGATCCACAGAGAGTAGCTCAAACCTTCAAAGTGTCAGGCCAGAATCAGGACATTAGCACTTCAGAGGATGGGTGGGTGTGGCAGTGACATCACAAAAGCCTTTTGCAGGACCTCAGCTTATTGGTCAAATGTGTTAGGGAGGTGGTGACCTCAGAGAGAGATGCTGACATGAGGGCCAGGGAAACCTCAGAGACCCCTGTTGCTTTGCTTCAGCAAGTCTCCTCCTTGAGGTCTCTCTTTGAGGAAAGTAAGTGACTCGGAGAGGTTTGTATCCTGTTCAGTCTGATCCACCTGGTGCCAGCTGAATTCTAGGCATGGAAAACACTAGTTGAAGGTGGCAGAATTTTATTCCCTCCCTGTGATTTTGTCCCGTAGAATCACTGGGGACATTAGTGTTTGTCCTTTTCGTTTTACCTTTTCCTCCCTCCTTCCTTCCTTTCTTTTCATTTCTTACTTCTTTTGTCCTTTCTCCTGTTCCCCTCCCACCACCAGGAGTGGTTTGTGTGTGTGTGTGTGTGTGTGTGTTGCTTGGGGTGCTCTTCACCTCCCCTTGTGGGGAGTTCATCCAAACCTGTGTGGTTGAAATAGTGCTTGGACTCCACTGACACTAGATGCTGCCATCGTGTGGATTAGCATTGGTGTCTGGGATGACTTGGGGCAAGATCTCAACCTCCCCGGAACCCACTTCACTGCTGGCAGAATCCCTCCTGCCCCCCCTGCTAGAGCCGCCTCCCTGGCCAACCTGGGTGGGGGTGGAGAAGAGGGTTCTGATAACTTGAGCTGTGGTTTGGAGGTGGAACAGCTGTCAAGGGCACTGAGAGGGAGGTAGCAGCAGCTCACCCTTCAAGGAGGGTATTTGGCACTGGAGGTTACTAGAAAGGACAAGAAGACTCCATTCTGGGGTTCAGGAGGTGAATTTATCCCTCAGTGGTGGTCAGGTGCTGAGTGGAAATACTGCTGGTTCCAGGGGCCCTTAATTCCCCCTGATTCCTCGGGGCGTTTGAGTCTGTGACAGGTTCTGGTTCCCTTGCAGGAGGAGGACGTCACGGCCAAAGTGATGCACCAGGTCCGCATCATCCGGCACTTGCACCAGGTGCCTGAGACACTGCAGGGGTTGTGCCTCTGAGTCTTTCAGCAACTCCCGCTCCCTGCTGCAGGTACTGCTCTGTCTCACTGTAAATGGGGAACTAGTGGAAGGGGAAATGGAGCCCCCTGGCACTCACTAAAAGGGAAAGTGGTGGATTCTCTATCTCTTGATGTCAATGAATGAAGACTAGATGCCTTTCTGGAATGTGTTTTCCAAAAAAGTAACTGTTGTGCTATACAGGAAGCCCATGATATGCAGGGGGTTAGATGAGATGCTCTAAAGGTCTCTTCTGGCCATAAAGTCTACTAATTTTTTAAAACTGAGTGTAGCGTTGGGAACAGCCTCTGATGTTTTACTGTCTAGCCGGCTTGCTTCCTAGAATGAACAGGCATTGAGTGGCGTGATCCACAGGGAGTAGCTCAGACCTTGAAAGTGTCTGGTGAGCGGTAGGACAATAGCACTTCAGGGGATGGGTGGGTGTGTGGCAGTGACATCACAAAGGCCTTTTGCAGGATCTCAGCCTATTGGTCAAAGGTGTTAGGGAGGTGGTGACCTCAGAGAGAGATGCTGACATCAGCCAGGCAGGATAGGGTCGCAGAACCAGGAAAACCTCGTAGACCCCTGTGGCTTAGCTTCAGCAATTCTCCTTCTCAAGGTCTCTCTTTGAGAGACTATTAGGGTTCACCTAGGTGAGTGCGAGGAGGAACCTCTTTCGAGTTTTCTCCTTTCCTTTTACTGATTTTACTAGAAACCAGATGTCCCTGTTCAGAAAGTTAGAGCCTCGGAGAGGTTTTGGAAGCTGCTCAGTCTGATCCATCTGGTGCCAGCTGAATTCTAGGCATGGATAAGACTATTTCAAGGTGGCAGAATTTTATAGCCCACCTGGGATTTTGTCCTGTGGAATCACTGTGGACATTAGGGTTTGTCCTTTTCGTTTTACCTTTTCCTCCATCCCTCCTTCTTTTCTCTTCATCTCTTACTTCTTTTGTCCTTTCTCCTGTTCCCCTCCCACCACCAGGAATGGTGTTTGTGTGTGTGTGTGTGTGTGTGTGTGTGTGTGTTGCTGGGGGTGCTCTTCACCTCCCCTTGTGGTAAGTTGATCCAAAACTGTGGGGTTGAAATAGTGCTTTGACTCCACGGACACTAGATGCTGCCATCGTGTGGCTTAGCATTAGTGTCTGGGATGACTTTGGGGCAAGATCTCAACCTCCCCGCAACGCACTTTACTGCTGGCAGAATCCCTCCTGCTCCCCCTCCTAGATCCGCCTCTCTGCCCAACCTGGGTGGGGGTGGAGAAGAGGGTTCTGATAACTTGAGGTGTGGTTTGGAGGTGCAACAGCTGTCAAGGGCACTGAGGGGGAGGTAGCAGGAGCTCATCCTTCAAGGAGGGGGGTTTGCACTGGAGGTTACTAAAAAGGAGAAGACGACTCCATTCTGGGGTTCAGGAGGTGAATTCATCCCTGAGTGGTGGGCAGGTGCTGGGTGGAGATACTACTGGTTCCAGGTGGCCTTAATTCCCCCTGATTCCTCGGGGCGTTTTAGTCTCAGAAAGAGTCCAACGGAGGGCAACAAAAATGATTAGGGGTCTGGAGCACATGAGTTATGACGAGAGGCTGAGGGAACTGGGATTGTTTAGTCTCCAGAAGAGAAGAATGAAAGGGGATTTGATAGCAGCCTTCAACTACCTGAAGGGGGGTTCCAAAGAGGATGGAGCTTGGCTGTTCCCAGTGGTGGCAGATGACAGTACAAGGAGCAATGGTCTCAAGTTGCAGTGCGGGAGGTCCAGGTTGGATATTAAGAAAAACTATTTCACTAGGAGGGTGGTGAAAGACTGGAATGCGTTACCTAGGGAGGTGGTGGAGTCTCCTTCCTTGGAGGTTTTTAAGGCCCGGCTTGACAAAGCCCTGGCTGGGATGAAGGGGAAATGGAGCCCCCTGGCACTCACTAAAAGGGAAAGTGGTGGATTCTCCATTTCTTGATGTCATTGAATGAAGACTAGATGCCTTTCTGGAATGTGTGTGCCCAAAAAGTAACTATTGTACGATACAGGAAGCCTGTAATATGCAGGGCGTTAGATGAGATGCTCTAAAGGTCTCTTGTGGACATAAAGTCTCCTAATTTTGGAAACACTGAGTGTAGCATTGGGAGCAGCCTCTGATGTTTTACTGTCTAGCCGGCTTGCTTCCTAGAATGAAGACGCATTAAGTGGGTTGATCCACAGAGAGTAGCTCAAACCTTCAAAGTGTCAGGCCAGCAGCAGGACATTAGGATTAGTGTGTGCGTGTGTTTTGCTGGGGGTGCTCTTCACCTCCCCTTGTGGGAAGTTGATCCAAAACTGTGGGGTTGAAATAGTGCTTGGATTCCACTGACACTAGATGCTTCCATCCTGTGGCTTCGCATTAGTGTCTGGGATGACTTGGAGCAAGATCTCAACCTCCCTGAAACCTACTTCACTCTTGCCAGAATCCCTCCTGCCCCCCCCTGCTAGAGTCGCCTCCCTGCCCAACCTGGGTGGGGGTGGAGAAGAGGGTTCTGATAACTTGATCTGTGGTTTGGAGGTGGAACAGCTGTCAAGGGCACTGAGGGGGAGGTAGCAGGAGCTCACCCTAGAAGGAGGGGGGTTGGCACTGGAGGTTACTAGAAAGGACAAGAAGACTCCATTCTGGGGTTCAGGAGGTGAATTCATCCCTCAGTGGTGGGCAGGTGCTGATTGGAAATACTGCTGGTTTCAGGTGGCCTTAATTTCCTCTCATTCCTCGGGGCGTTTCGGTCTCTGACAGGTTCTCGTTCCCTTGCAGCAGGAGGACGTCACCGCCAAAGTTCTGCACCAGCTCCACATCATCCGTCACTTGGGCCAGGTGCCTGAGACACTGCTGGGGCTGTGCCTCTGAGGCCTTCAGCAACTCCCGCTCCCTGCTGCAGGTACTGCTCTGGCTCACTGTAAATGGGGGAGCTAGTGGAAGGGGAAATGGAGCCCCCTGGCACTCACTAAAAGGGAAAGTGGTGGATTCTCCATCTCTTGATGTCATTGAATGAAGACTAGATGCCTTTCTGGAATGTGTGTGCCCAAAAAGTAACTATTGTCCTATACAGGAAGCCTATGATATGCAGGGGGTTAGATGAGATGCTCTAAAGGTCTCTTCTGGCCAGAAAGTGTATTAATTTTGGAAACACTGAGTGTAGCATTGGGAGCAGGCTCTAATGTTTTACTGTCTAACCGGCTTGCTTCCTAGAATGAAGACGCATTGAGTGGGGTGATCCACAGAGAGTAGCTCAGACCTTCAAAGTGTCAGGCCAGCAGCAGGATATTAGCACTTCAGGGGATGGGTGGGTGTGGAAGTGACATCACAAAGGACTTTTGCAGGAGCTCAGCCTATTGGTCAAAGTTGTTAGGGAGGTGGTGACCTCAGAGAGAGATGCTCACATCAGCCAGGCAAAACAGGGGTGCAGGGCCAGGGAAACCTCAGAGACCCCTGTGGCTTTGCTTCAGCAAGTCTCCTTCTCGAGCTCTCTTTGAGGACTGAG
Organism: Chrysemys picta bellii; assembly: GCF_011386835.1. Classification (NCBI taxonomy): domain Eukaryota; kingdom Metazoa; phylum Chordata; order Testudines; family Emydidae; genus Chrysemys; species Chrysemys picta. Next base: position 164,471 of record NW_027052753.1, on the reverse strand, counting down.
AGAGTATTAGGGTTCACGTATGTGTGTTCGAGCAGGAGCCTCTTTCGAGTTTTCTCCTTTCCTTTTACCCATTTTACTAGAAAACAGAAGTCCCTGTTGAGAAAGTAAGTGCCTCGGAGAGGTTTGTAACCTGTTCAGTCTGATCCAACTGGTGCCATCTGAATTCTAGGCATGGAAAACACTAGTTTAAGGTAACAGAATTTTATTCCCTCCCTGGGATTTTGTCCCGTAGAATCACTGGGGACATTAGGAAAATAACAAGGAGTCTGGTGGCACCTTAAAGACTAACAGATTTATTTGGGCATAAGCTTTCGTGAGTAAAAACCTCACTTCTTCGGATGCATAGAGTGAAAGTTACAGATGCAGGCATTATATACTGACACATGGAGAGCAGGGAGTTACTTCACAAGTGGAGAACCAGTGTTGACAGGGCCAATTCAAAAATCAAGGTGGATGTAGTCCACTCCCAATAATAGATGAGGAGGTGTCAATTCCAGGAGAGGAAAAGCTGCTTCTGTAGTGAGCCAGCCACTCCCAGTCCCTATTCAAGCCCAGATTAATGGTGTTGAATTTGCAAATGAATTTTAGTTCTGCTGTTTCTCTTTGAAGTCTGTTTCTGAAATTTTTTTGTTCAATGATAGTGACTTTTAAATCTGTAATAGAATGACCAGGGAGATTGAAGTGTTCACTTACTGGCTTATGTATGTTACCATTCCTGATGTCCGATTTGTGTCCATTTATTCTTTTGCGGAGGGACTGTCCGGTTTGGCCAATGTACATGGGAGAGGGGCATTGCTGGCACATGATGGCATATATGACATTAGTGGATGTGCAGGTGAATGAGCCCCTGATGGTGTGGCTGATGTGGTTGGGTCCTCTGATGCTGTTGCCAGAGTAGATATGGGGACAGAGTAGGCAACGAGGTTTGCTACGGGGATAGGTTCCTGGGTTGGTGTTTCTGTGGTGTGGTGTGTAGTTGCTGGTGAGTATTTGCTTCAGGTTGGGGGGTTGTCTGTAAGCGAGGACTGGCCTGCCTCCCAAGGTCTGTGAGAGTGAGGGATCATTTTCCAGGATAGGTTGTAGATCGTGGATAATGCGCTGGAGAGGTTTTAGCTGGGGGCTGTATGTGATGGCCAGTGGTGTTCTGTTATTGTCCTTGTTGGGCCTGTCCTGTAGTAGGTGATTTCTGGGTACCCATCTTGCTCTGTCAATCTGTTTCCTCACTTCCCCAGGTGGGTATTGTAGTTTTACGAATGCTTGATAAAGATCTTGTAGGTGTTTGTCTCTGTCTGAGGGGTTGGAGCAAATTCGGTTGTATCTTAGGGCTTGGCTGTAGACAATGGATCGTGTGATGTGTCTTGGATGGAAGCCGGAGGCATGTAGGTACGTATAGCGGTCAGTAGGTTTCCGGTATAGGGTGGTGTTTATGTGACCATCACTTATTTGTACTGTAGTGTCCAGGAAGTGGATCTCTTGTGTGGACTGGTCCAGGCTGAGGTTGATGGTGGGGTGGAAATTGTTGAAGTCCAGGTGGAATTCTTCAAGGGCCTCCTTTCCGTGGGTCCATATGATGAAGATGTCGTCAATGTAGCGCAATCAGAGGAGGGGCACTAGGGGACGAGAGCTGAGGAAGCGTTGTTCTAAGTCAGCCATAAAAATGTTGGCATACTGTGGGGCCATGCGAGTACCCATAGCAGTGCCACTGACTTGAAGGTATAAGTTGTCCCCAAATCTGAAGTGGTTGTGGGTGAGGACAAAGTCACAAAGCTCAGCCACCAGGCTTGCTGTGACCTCATCAGGGATACTGTTCCTGACAGCTTGTAGTCCATCCTCATGTGGAATATTGGTATAAAGTTCTTCTACATCCATGGTGGCCAGGATGGTGTTTCCAGGAAGAACATCAATGCATTGTAGTTTCCTCAGGAAGTTGGTGGTGTCTCGAAGATAGCTGGGAGTGCTGGTAGCATAGGGCCTGAGGAGAGAGGCCAAATAGCCAGATAATCCTGCCGTCAGAGTGCCAATGCCTGAGATGATGGGGCGTCCAGGGTTTCCGGGTTTATGGATCTTGGGTAGCAGATAGAATACCCCTGGTCGGGGTTCTGGGAGTGTGTCCATGTAGATTTGTTCCCGTACTGTAGCTGGGAGTTTCTTGAGCAGATGGTGTAGTTTCTTTTGGTATTCCTCAGTGGGATCAGAGGATAGTGGCCTGTAGAATGTGGTCTTGGAGAGTTGCCTGGCAGCCTCCTGTTCATAATCTGACCTGTTCATTATGACTACAGCACCTCCTTTGTCAGCCCCTTTGATGATAATGTCAGAGTTGTTTCTGAGGCTGTGGATGGCATTGCGTTCTGTACGGCTGAGGTTATGGGACAAGTGATGTTGTTTGTCCACAATTTCAGCCTGTGCACGTCTGCGGAAACACTCTATGTAGAGGTCCAGTCTGTCATTTCGACCGTCAGGAGGAGTCCACGCAGAATTCTTCTTTTTGTAGTGTTGGTAGGAGGGTTCCTGTGGGTCAGTGCACTGTTCAGTGGTGCGTTGAAAATATTCCTTGAGTCGGAGACGAGGAAAGTAGGCTTCCAGATCACCGCAGAACTGTATCATGTTCGTGGGGACGGTGGGACAGAAAGAGAGTCCCCGAGATAGGACAGACTCTTCTGCTGGGCTAAGCGTGTGGTTGGAAAGATTGACAATGTTGTTAGATGAGTTGAGGGTACCATTGTTATAGCCCCTAGTGGCAGGTATTAGTTTAGATAGCTTACAGTCCTTTTTCCTCTGTAGAGAAGTGAAGTGTGCATTGTAAATGGCTTGTCTCATTTTTGTAAAGTCCAGCCACGTGGAAGTTTGTGTAGAAGGCTGGTATTGTATGAGAGTCTCCAGTTCTGAGAGCTCATTCTTGATCTTCTCCTGTCTGCTGTACAGGATGCTGATCAGGTGGTTCCTCAGTTTCTTTGAGAGAGTGTGTGGCACAATCTCTCACCATACTCAGTGTAGCATGTTGATTGCAATGGATTTTTTACCTTCCGTCCTTTTGGTATGATGTCCATCTGTTTGCATTTGGAGAGGAAGATGATGTCTGTCTGTATCTGTGCAAGTTTTTTGTTGAGGTTGATGGATTTCCACTCCATACGGCTAAATTTAGTGCCTTGCATGGTGTCAAGTATCAGGGGGTAGCCATGTTAGTCTGTATCTACAAAAACAACAAGGAGTCTGGTGGCACCTTAAAGACTAACAGATTTATTTGGGCATAAGCTTTCGTGAGTAAAAACCTCACTTCTTCGGATGCATAGAGTGAAAGTTACAGATGCAGGCATTATATACTGACACATGGAGAGCAGGGAGTTACTTCACAAGTGGAGAACCAGTGTTGACAGGGCCAATTCAAAAATCAGGGTGGATGTAGTCCACTCCCAATAATAGATGAGGAGGTGTCAATTCCAGGAGAGGAAAAGCTGCTTCTGTAGTGAGCCAGCCACTCCCAGTCCCTATTCAAGCCCAGATTAATGGTGTTGAATTTGCAAATGAATTTTAGTTCTGCTGTTTCTCTTTGAAGTCTGTTTCTGAAGTTTTTTTTGTTCAATGATAGTGACTTTTAAATCTGTAATAGAATGACCAGGGAGATTGAAGTTTTCACATACTGGCTTATGTATGTTACCATTCCTGATGTCCGACATGGGGACATTAGGGTTTGTCCTTTTCCTTTTACCTTTTCCTCCATCCCTCCTTCCTTTCTCTTCATCTCTTACTTCTTTTGTCCTTTCTCTTGTTCCCCTCCCACCACCAGGAGTGGTGTGTGTGTGTGTGTGTCTGTGTATTCCTGGGGGTGCTCTTCACCTCCCCCTTTCACTAAAAGGGAAAGTGGTGGATTCACCATCTCTTGATGTCATTGAATGAAGACTAGATGCCTTTCCAGAATGTGTGTTCCCAAAAAGTAACTATTGTACTATACTGGAAGCCTATGATATGGAGGGGGTTAGATGAGATGTTGTAAAGGTCTCTTCTGGCCAGAAAGTCTCCTACTTTTGGAAACACTGAGTGTAGCATTGGGAGCAGCCACTGATGTTTTACTGTCTAGCTAGCTTGCTTCCTAGAATGAAGACGAATTTTGTGGGGTGATCCACAGAGCGTAGCTCAAACCTTCAAACTGTCAGGCCAGCAGCAGGACATGAGCACTTTAGGGTTTGGTTGAGTGTGGCAGTGATATCACAAAGGCTTTTTCAAGGACCTCAGCGTACTGGTGAAAGGTGTTAGGGAGCTGGTGACTTCAGAGAGAGATGCTGTCTTCAGCCAGGGAGGACAGGGCCTTACGACCAGGGAAACCTCAGAGACCCCTGTGGCTTTGCTTCAGCAAGTCTCCTTCTCAAGGTTTCTTTTTGAGGACTGAGAGAGTGTTCACGTATTTAAGTGCGAGCAGGAGCCTCTTTCGAGTTTTCTCCTTTCCTTTTACTGATTTTACTAGAAAACAGACGTCCCTGTTTAGAAGGTAAGAGCCTCCAAGAGGTTTTGGCAGCTGCTCAGTCTGATCCATCTGGTGCCAGCTGAATTCTAGGCATGGAAAACAGTAGTTTAAGATGGCAGAATTTTATTCCATCCCTTGGATTTTGTGCCGTAGAATCACTGGGGACATTAGGGTTTGTCCTTTTTGTTTTACCTTTTCCTCCATCCCTCCTTCCTTTCTCTTCATCTCTTACTTCTTTTGTCCTTTCTCCTGTTCCCCTCCCACCACCAGGAGTTGTGTGTGTGTGTGTGTGTGTGTGTGTGTGTGTGTGTGTGTGTGTGTGTGTGTGTGTGTGTGTGTGTTGCTGGGGGTGCTCATCACCTCCCCTTGTGGGAAGTTCATCGAAAACTGTGGGGTTGAAATAGTGTTTGGACTCCACTGACACTAGATGCTGCCATCGTGTGGCTTAGCATTAGTGTCTGGGATGACTTGGGGCAAGATCTCAACTTCCCCGCAACCCACTTCACTTCTGCCAGAATCCCTCCTGCCCCCCCTGCTAGAGCCGCCTCCCTGGCCAACCTGGGTGGGGGTGGAGAACAGTGTTTTTTTCATACATTCATAGATTCTAGGACTGGAAGGGACCTCGAGAGGGCATCGAGTCCAGTCCCCTGCCCGCATGGCAGGACCAAATACCATCTAGGCCATCCCTGATAGACATTTATCTAACCTACTCTTAAATATCTCAAGAGATGGAGATTCCACAACCTCCCTCGGCAATTTATTCCAGTGTTTAACCACCCTGACAGTTAGGAACTTTTTCCTAATGTCCAACCTAGACCTCCCTTCCTACAGTTTAAACCCATTGCTTCTGGTTCTATCCTTAGAGGCTAAGGTGAACAAGTTTTCTCCCTCCTCCTTATGACACCCTTTTAAATACCTGAAAACTGCTATCATGTCTCCTCTCAGTCTTCTCTTTTCCAAACTAAACAAAGCCAATTCTTTCAGCCTTCCTTCATAGGTCATGTTCTCAAGACCTTTAATCATTCTTGTTGCTCTTCTCTGGACCCTTTCCAATTTCTCCACATCTTTTTTAAAATGCGGTGCCCAGAACTGGACCCAATACTCCAGCTGAGGCCTAACCAGAGCAGAGTAGAGCGGAAGAATGACTTCTCGTGTCTTGCTCACAACACACCTGTTAATACATCCCAGAATCAGGTTTGCTTTTTTTGCAACAGCATCACACTGTTGACTCATATTTAGCTTGTGGTCCACTATAACCCCTAGATCCCTTTCTGCCGTACTCCTTCCTAGACAGTCTCTTCCCATTCTGTATGTGTGAAACTGATTGTTCCTTCCTAAGTGGAGCACTTTGCATTTGTCTTTGTTAAACTTCATCCTCTTTAACTCAGACCATTTCTCCAATTTGTCCAGATCATTTTGAATGATGACCCTGTCCTCCAAAGCAGTTGCAATCCCTCCCAGTTTGGTATCATCCGCAAACTTAATAAGCGTACTTTCTATGCCAATATCTAAGTCGTTGATGAAGATATTGAACAGCGCCGGTCCCAAAACAGACCCCTGCGATACCCCACTCGTTATGGCTTTCCAGCAGGATTGGGAACTATTAATAACAACTCTCTGAGTACGGTTATCCAGCCAGTTAGGCACCCACCTTATAGTAGCCCCATCTAAATTGTATTTGCCTAGTTTATCAATAAGAATATCATGCGAGACCGTATCAAATGCCTTACTAAAGTCTAGGTATACCACATCCACAGCCTCACCCTTATCCACAAGGCTCGTTATCCTATCAAAGAAAGCTATCAGATTGGTTTGACATGATTTGTTCTTCACAAATCCATGCTGGCTGTTCCCTATCACCTTACCACCTTCCAAGTGTTTGCAGATGATTTCCTTAATTACTTGCTCCATTATCTTCCCTGGCACAGAAGTTAAACTCACTGGGGTCTGTAGTTTCCTGGGTTGTTTTTATTTCCCTTTTTATAGATGGGCACTATATTTGCCCTTTTCCAGTCTTCTGGAATCTCTCCCGTCTCCCATGATTTTCCAAAGATAATAGCTAGAGGCTCAGATACCTCCTCTATTAGCTCCTTGAGTATTCTAGGATGCATTTCATCAGGCCCGGGTGACTTGCAGGCATCTAACTTTTCTATGTGATTTTTAACTTGTTCTTTTTTTATTTTATCTGCTAAACCTACCCCCTTCCCATTAGCATTCACTATGTTAGGCATTCCTTCAGACTTCTCGGTGAAGACCGAAACAAAGAAGTCATTAAGCATCTCCGCCATTTCCAAGTTTCCTGTTACAGTTTCTCCCTCTTCACTAAGCAGTGGGCCTACCCTGTCTTTGGTCTTCCTCTTGCTTCTAATGTATTGATAAAAAGTCTTCTTGTTTCCCTTTATTCCCGTAGCTAGTTTGAGCTCATTTTGTGCCTTTGCCTTTCTAATCTTGCCCCTGCATTCCTGTGTTGTTTGCCTATATTCATCCTTTGTAATCTGTCCCAGTTTCCATTTTTGATATGACTCCTTTTTATTTTTTAGATCATGCAAGATCTCATGGTTAAGCCAAGGTGGTCTTTTGCCACATTTTCTATCTTTCCTAACCAGCGGAATAGCTTGCTTTTGGGCCCTTAATAGTGTCCCTTTGAAAAACTGCCAACTCTCCTCAGTTGTTTTTCCCCTCAGTCTTGATTCCCATGGGACCTTACCTATCAGCTCTCTGAGCTTACCAAAATCTGCCTTCCTGAAATCCATTGTCTCTATTTTGCTGTTCTCCCTTCTACCCTTCCTTAGAATTGCAAACTCTATGATTTCATGATCACTTTCACCCAGGCTGCCTTCTACTTTCAAATTCTCAACGAGTTCCTCCCTATTTGTTAAAATCAAGTCTAGAACAGCTTCCCCCCAGTAGCTTTTTCAACCTTCTGAAATAAAAAGTTGTCTCCAATGCAGTCCAGGAATTTGTTGGATAGTCTGTGCCCCGCTGTGTTATTTTCCCAACATATAGCCGGATAGTTGAAGTCCCCCATCACCACCAAATCTTGGGCTTTGGATGATTTTGTTAGTTGCTTAAAAAAAGCCTCATCCACCTCTTCCACCTGGTTAGGTGGCCTGTAGTAGACTCCTAGCATGACATCTCCCTTGTTTTTTACCCCTTTTAGCCTAACCCAGAGACTCTCAACATTTCCGTCTCCTATGTCCATCTCTACCTCAGTCCAAGTGTGTACATTTTTAATATACAAGGCAACACCTCCTCCCTTTTTCCCCTGTCTATCCTTCCTGAGCAAGCTGTACCCATCCACACCAACATTCCAATCATGTGTATTATCCCACCAAGTTTCAGTGATGCCAACAATGTCATAGTTGTATTTATTTATTAGCACTTCCAGTTCTTCCTGCTTATTTCCCATACTTCTCGCATTTATATATAGGCATCTAAGATACTGGTTTGATCTTTCCTCCCAGTTTTGTCCTGACCCTCCTTTCCCTCTGACAATATAGCCCACACTCCCTCTCGTTTTTGACCCATCTCCCCGGTCTCCATGTTCCCCACTTACCTGTGGGCTTTGCTCACCTGTCCCCGTCGAACCTAGTTTAAAGTCCTCCTCACTAGGTTAGCCAGTCTGTGTCCAAAGGTACTAATAACTTGAGCTGTGGTTTGGAGGTGGAACAGCTGTCAAGGGCACTGAGGGGGAGATAGCAGGAGCTCATCCTTCAAGGAGGGGGGTTGGCACTGGAGGTTACTAGAAAGGACAAGAAGACTCCATTCTGGGGTTCAGGAGGTGAATTTATCCCTCAGTGGTGGGCAGGTGATGGGTGGAAGTAGTGCTGGTTCCAGGTGCCCTTAATTCCCGCTGATTCCTCGGGGCGTTTGAGTCTCGGACAGGTTCTCGTTCCCTTGCAGCAGGAGGACGTCACGGCCAAAAGTGATGCACCAGCTCCGCATCATCCGGCACTTGCGCCAGATTCCTGAGACACTGCAGGGGCTGTGCCTCTGAGGCCATCAGCAACTCCCGCTCCCTGCTGCAGGTACTGCTCTGGCTCACTGTAAATGGGGAGCTAGTGGAAGGGGAAATGGAGCCCCCTGGCACTCACTAAAAGGGAAAGTGGTGGATTCTCCATCTCTTGATGTCATTGAAGGAAGACTAGATGCCTTTCTGCAATGTGTGTGCCCAAAAAGTAACTATTGTACTATACAGCAAGCCTATGGTATGCAAGGGGTTAGATGAGATGCTCTAAAGGTCTCTTGTGGCCATAAAGTCTACTAATTTTGGAAACACTGAGTGTAGCATTGGGAGCAGCCTCTGATGTTTTACCGTCTAGCCGGCTTGCTTCCTAGAATGAACAGGCATTGAGTGGGGTGATCCACAGAGAGTAGCTGAAACCTTCAAAGTGTCAGGCCAGCAGCAGGACATTAGCACTTCCGGGGAAGGGTGGGTGTGGCAGTGATATCACAAAGGCCTTTTGCAGGACGTCAGCCTATTGGTCAAAGGTGTTAGGGAGGTGGTAACCTCAGAGAGAGATGCTGACATCAGCCAGGCAGGACAGGGGCTTAGGGCCAGGGAAACCTCAGAGACCCCTGTGACTTTCATAGAATCATAGAATATCAGGGTTGGAAGGGACCTCAAGAGGTCATCTACTCCAACCCCGTCCTCAAAGCAGGACCAATTCCCAACTAAATCATCCCAGCCAGGGCTTTGTCAAGCCGGGCCTTAAAAACCTCCAAGGAAGGAGACTCCACCACCTCCCTAGTTAACGCATTCCAGTGCTTCACCACCCTCCTAGTGAAATAGTGTTTCCTAATATCCAACCTGGACCTCCCCCACTGCAACTTGAGACCATTGCTCCTTGTTCTGTCATCTGCCACCACTGAGAACAACCGAGCTCCATCCTCTTTGGAACCCCCCTTCAGGTAGTTGAAGGCTGCTATCAAATCCCCCCTCATTCTTCTCTTCTGGAGACTAAACAATCCCAGTTCCCTCAGCCTCTCCTCATAAGTCATGTGCTCCAGACCCCTAATAATTTTTGTTGCTCTCCACTGGACTCTTTCCAATTTTTCCACATCCTTCTTGTAGTGTGGGGCCTGTCGGAGAAAAACAGAGTTCTCACTATTTGTTTAGGTACAGCAAGTCAGATGCTTTATTAACTCTCACAATTGCCCAGAGGGAGAGAGCTAAGCAGGTCTCTCCCAGGTAACTAATTACAGCAAGCATTTATACCTTTCATTACAGAAATAACGAGGGACAGCTGCGTTTTGTTTATACATAGGCCATCTTGATATCTCATTTCTTCACTTGTTTTGACTCTTGCCAACATACAATATTTTCTATACCTTATCTACACAAGGTCTTCTACACCTTATCTATACCAGGTCCTAATGACTTCTTACACAGTTCTTTCTCACCCGCCTCACACATTCCTCGCTTCTACAAATCTCGCGTTATTAGGGTTACAGTTAGCCTAACTCTTGCTAACGAACTGTCATGCATTGCATCCCCTTCCTGTGAGCTCTTTCTCTGCTTCCACAGGCCCAAAACTGGACACAGTATTCCAGATGAGGCCTCACCAATGTCGAATAAAGGGGAACGATCACGTTCCTCGATCTGCTGGCAATGCCCCTACTTATACAGCCCAAAATGCCGTTAGCCTTCTTGGCAACAAGAGCACACTGTTGACTCATATCCAGCTTCTCGTCCACTGTGACCCCTAGGTCCTTTTCTGCAGAACTGCTACCTAGCCATTCGGTCCCTAGTCTGTAGCAGTGCATGGGATTCTTCCGTCCTAAGTGCAGGACTCTGCACTTGTCCTTGTTGAACTTCATCAGGTTTTTTTTGGCCCAATCCTCTAATTTGTCTAGGTCCCTCTGTATCCGATCCCTACCCTCTAGCGTATCTACCACGCCTCCTAGTTTAGTGTCATCTGCAAACTTGCTGAGAGTGCAGTCCACACCATCCTCCAGATCATTAATAAAGATATTAAACAAAACCGGCCCCAGGACCGACCCTTGGGGCACTACTCCGCTTGAAACCGGCTGCCAACTAGACATGGAGCCATTGATCACTACCCGTTGAGCCCGACGATCCAGCCAGCTTTCTATCCACCTTACAGTCCATTCATCCATCCCATACTTCTTTAACTTGGTGGCAAGAATACTGTGGGAGAGCGTATCAAAAGCTTTGCTAAAGTCAAGGAATAACACATCCACTGCTTTCCCCTCATCCACAGAGCCAGTTATCTCATCATAGAAGGCAATTTGGTTAGTCAGGCACGACTTCCCCTTGGTGAATCCATGCTGACTGTTCCTGATCACTTTCCTCTCCTCTAAGTGTTTCATAATTGATTCCTTGAGGACCTGCTCCATGATTTTTCCAGGGACTGAGGTGAGGCTGACTGGCCTGTGTCACGGAGTATTGGGGAACTCAGGGCCCTGCACCCCCAGCTTCCTGCGATTCACCATGACTCTCAGCCAGCCAGTAAAGCAGAAGGTTTATTTGGATGACAGGAACACAGTCCAAGACAGGTCTTGCAGGCACAGACAACAGGGCCCCCCTCAGTTAGGTCCAGCTTGGGGTCCCAGGGCATGCCAGCCCACCCCCCTTGGGGGGTCAGAGCCATCTCTGCCTCCCAGCCATCTCTCCAGCTCGCTTCCAGCACTCTGCCTTCAGCGACCCCTCCCACAGCCTTTGTTCGGTTTCCCGGGCCCCGGAGTCACCTGACCTCCAACCCCCTCCTGGGTTCTCATGTTACAAGCTCAGGTATGTTCCCTTGGGCCGGCTCCCATCCCCCGATGCAGACCATCCTAGTCACACTCCCCTGTCAGCATTCACACACCCCAGCAAGAACAGTCCCAGTTCGTCACATCTCTCCCCCCTTCGAGACCGAACTGAGCAGGGTCACTTTAGCCAGTGACCCGGGGAAGTTCGAACCTACCCCCGTTCCCATGGATGCCCCCGCATCCCTCCAGTTCCTTGGTGAGAATTACACCAGGCCCCTTCCGTTCCACGCCCCCCCTTAGGTCGGGGGTGCTTGATGGCACTCGCAGTTCGCATGTGGGAAGGTTTATGCGGCCTGTGCCCTTTTTCCACCCCCATACCTCTGGGGTTCCAACTGGGCTGTGGTCTTCTCCCAGCGCTCCAGTCTGGAGGTCTGTGCTTTGGGCTCTCTTGGTTCAGAGCCGCCCTTTTTACCTTGGCCACCCTCCGGAAAGGCTCCTCTATGCTGGGCAAGGGTCCTAAGGCTGTTTTCCCCTTGTCCCAGGCCTTCCTCCCCCTCTGACAGGGGTCACAGGATCCGCAGTGCTGTCGGACAGTAACAAAGACCCCAGGCCAGTAAAAGCTCCGTAGCAGCCTCTGCTGGGTACGCCAGGTTCCCTGGTGCCCTGAGAGGGGAATGTCATGGGCCCGGCACAGCAGCTGGCGGCGATACTTCTGGGGTACCACCAGCTGCCTCCTGATCCCCCCTGACTCCATTTTCCCTGGGGGAGCCCATTCTCGGTACAGGAACCCCTTCTCCCACAGGAACCTTTTCCGGCCACCTCGTTCCATGGTCTGTACCGCATTGAGGTCGGCCAGGTCCCTTATCTTCCGCAAGGAGGGGTCTCTCTGTAACTCGGCCTGGAACTCAGCAGCTGGGACAGGGATGGCCACCTGCTCTTTCTCGCCCGCTGGGTCCGAAGCTGCAGCCTCCCTGAGCCGCGTCCCTGGGCGTTCCCTCCCCACCAGGTTAGGGTCCTGTGCCTCAGGCAAGGCACCCCCCCCAAGGCCAGGGCGCAGGGCCCCTCGCCGGCTCTGACTGCGGGTCACAACCAGTGCCTTTTGGGGGTTGCTTGGCCAGTTCTCCAGGTCCCCCCCCATCAATACCTCAGTGGGCAGATACGGGTGTACCCCCACATCCTTGGGGCCCTCCTTGGCCCCCCACTTCAGGTGTACCCTTGCCACGGGCACTTTGACTGGTGTTCCGCCCACCCCCGTCAGGGTCAGGTAGGAGTTGGGCACCACCTGATCTGGGGCCACCACCTCGGGCCGGGCCAGCGTCACCTCTGCGCCCGTATCCCAGTATCCATTGACCTTCCTCCCATCCACCTCCAGGGGAACAAGGTACTCTCTCCGGAGGGACAGCCCCGCGCCCACCGTATAAACCAAAAACCCTGAGTCTGGGGCATCCAGCCCCCTAGAGGAGCTGGCCTGGGGCCCTTCTCTCTCTTGAGCAGTTGATAAGCTGCCAGCCCCTCTTGCGTGAGAAGCCTGCCCCTCGTCCGTCTGGGCCTCTACCAAGTTAACCCTATGCGGGTTCGGTCTGCTCAGTCTGTCCTTGAGCTTGGGGCACTGGGCCCGAACGTGGCCTCTTCGGCCGCAGTAATAGCAGCTCATGTCCTGTGGGTCCCCTCGAGCCGGTCGGTTGTCCCTGACGCTGGGCATTCCCCGTGGGAGGGGATTCCCCATATTCCCCCTTTGGTAGGTCCCAGGGTGACTCTCTCTCTGCATCGCGGCGGGCCTGTTCCTTTGGGGCTCCTCCCTGCCACCCCCTGCCCGGCTCTTTACAAACTCATCGGCCAGCTGCCCGGCGTGTCGCGGGTTCTCTGGCTTTCTGTCCACCAACCACAGCCTCAGGTCGGATGGGCACCGCTCATACAGTTGCTCCAGTACCAGCAGTTTAATCAGGTCCTCCTTCGTCTGGGCCCCACCAGCCCACTTGCTGGCGTATCTTTCCATGCGGACGGCTAGTTGCAAATAGGAGATCTCAGGGGTTTTATCTTGACCCCGGAACCTTTCCCGGTACATCTCAGGAGTCAGCCCAAACTCACGTAGCAGGGCCTTTTTGAATAGTTCGTAGTCCCCTTTCTCTGCCTCTCCCAGTTGGCGGTACAATGCCACGGATTTGGGGTCCAGTAAGGGGGTAAGGACCCGGAGTCTGTCCGCGGGATCCACCCGGTGCAGCTCGCAGGCCGTCTCAAAGGCCTCCAGGAAGTCATCCATGTCCTCCCCCTCCTTGTATGGGGCCATGATGCACTTATCAAAGCTCCGTGCAGTCCTGGGTCCCCCCTCACTCACCGCAGCCGGGGGTTCGCTGCCCTTCAATCTCGCCAGTTCCAGTTCACGCTGATGCTGTCTCTCATTCTCCTGTCTCTGTCTCTCATTCTCCTGTCTCTGTCTCTCATTCTCCTCCCGTTCACGCTGATGCTGTCTCTCTTTCTCCTCCCGTTCATGCTGACGCTGTCTCTCTTCATGCTGTCTCTGTTGTTCACGATCCTCCAGCTCCCTCAGTTTTAGCTCTTTCTCCCATTCCAGCCAATTCCGCTCCCCGGATGCTGAACGTCGCCGGGAGGATCCTCTGCTGGCCGGCGAGCTTCGCCGGGGGGACCCCCTGCTGGCCGGGGGGGTCACGGCGCCTTCAGTATTTGCTGGGCTCCTCCCCACCCTTCCCCTAGGCATAGGAAGGAGGGGTCTCGGGAAGCCCTCAGCAGCGGGCTGACCACTCCCAGCTGGGACAGACACTGGTGCCTGCGCTGCATTTGCCAGGCTGCTTCCCTGAGACACAGGGATCGGTTCATTCGCGCGATCTTCCGCCTCCAGCTGGGCAATGAGCTGTTCTTTGGTGAGCCTCCCAATGCGCAGCCGCCTCTGCTTGCACAGCTCCACCAGGTCGCTCTTAAGCCGCTGGGCATACATCTTCCTGCTGGCCACTCACCGGCCTGTGTGCTCACAGCTCCCCACAGTTCCCAGGGGGACCCCTAGTGTGCCAGCCCTTCTCGAGGTCACCACCTCTCTGCCAGGGTCGAGCTGCAGACTCCTCCGCCCCTGGGACCACTCGCTGCGATCCCCCCGGGGGACCCTGTTACTGCAAAAGTCCTTCTCGCTGGTCACACACTCCCAGGGGTAATAACCGTCTCTCTCCCACTCTTCAGCGTGCCTGGTCCCCGTCAATCCCCCTTCGTTTTACTGCTCCCCAGTCACTTACTGCAGGAAGCGCCGTCCACGGGGTGCAGTAGATCCCGCCGCTGCCACCAGTTGTCACGGAGTATTGGGGAACTCAGGGCCCTGCACCCCCAGCTTCCTGCGATTCACCATGACTCTCAGCCAGCCAGTAAAGCAGAAGGTTTATTTGGATGACAGGAACACAGTCCAAGACAGGTCTTGCAGGCACAGACAACAGGGCCCCCCTCAGTTAGGTCCAGCTTGGGGTCCCAGGGCATGCCAGCCCACCCCCCTTGGGGGGTCAGAGCCATCTCTGCCTCCCAGCCATCTCTCCAGCTCGCTTCCAGCACTCTGCCTTCAGCGACCCCTCCCACAGCCTTTGTTCGGTTTCCCGGGCCCCGGAGTCACCTGACCTCCAACCCCCTCCTGGGTTCTCATGTTACAAGCTCAGGTATGTTCCCTTGGGCCGGCTCCCATCCCCCGATGCAGACCATCCTAGTCACACTCCCCTGTCAGCATTCACACACCCCAGCAAGAACAGTCCCAGTTCGTCACAGCCTGTAGTTCCCCGGATCCTCCTCCTTCCCTTTTTTAAAGATGGGCACTACATTAGCCTTTTTCCAGTCATCCGGGACCTCCCTCGATCGCCATGAGTTTTCAAAAATAATGGCTAATGGCTGTGCAATCTCATCCGCCAAGTCCTTTAGCACCCTCGGATGCAGCGCATCCAGCCCCATGGAGTTGTGCACGTCCAGTTTTTCTAAATAGTCCCGAACCACTTCTTTCTCCACAGAGGGCTGGTCACCTTCTCCCCATATTGTGCTGCCCAGTGCAGCAGTCTGGGAGCTGACCTTGTTCGTGAAGACAGAGGCAAAAAAAGCATTGAGTACATTAGCTTTTTCCACATCCTCAGTCACTAGGTTGCCTCCCTCATTCAGTAAGGGGCCCACACTTTCCTTGACTTTCTTCTTGTTGCTAACATACCTGAAGAAACCCTTCTTGTTACTCTTAACATCTCTTGCTAGCTGCAACTCCAAGTGTGATTTGGCCTTCCTGATTTCACTCCTGCATGCCTGAGCAATATTTTTATACTCCTCCCTGGTCATTTGTCCAATCTTCCACTTCTTGTAAGCTTCTTTTTTGCGTTTAAGATCAGCAAGGATTTCACTGTTTAGCCAAGCTGGTCGCCTGCCATATTTACTATTCTTTCTACACATCGGGATGGTTTGTTCCTGCAACCGCAATAAGGATTCTTTAAAATACAGCCAGCTCTCCTGGACCCCTTTGCCCTTCATGTTATTCTCCCAGGGGATCCTGCCCATCTGTTCCCTGAGGGAGTCAAAGTCTGCTTTTCTGAAGTCCAGGGTCCGTATTCTGCTGCTCTCCTTTCTTCCTTGTGTCAGGATCCTGAACTCGACCATCTCATGGTCACTGCCTCCCAGGTTCCCATCCACTTTTGCTTCCCCTACTAATTCTTCCCTGTTTGTGAGCAGCAGGTCGAGAAAAGCTCTGCCCCTAGTTGGTTCCTCCAGCACTTGCACCAGGAAATTGTGCCCTACACTTTCCAAAAACTTCCTGGATTGTCTGTGCACCGCTGTATTGCTCTCCTAGCAGATATCAGGGTGATTAAAGTCTCCCATGAGAACCAGGGCCTGCGATCTAGCAACTTCTGCTAGTTGCCAGAAGAAAGCCTCGTCCACCTCATCCCCCTGGTCTGGTGGTCTATACCAGACTCCAACCGTGACATCCCCCTTGTTGCTCACACTTCTCAACTTTATCCAGAGACTCTCAGGTTTTTCTACAGTTTCATACCGGACCTCTGAGCACTCATACTCCTCTCTTACATACAATGCAACTCCCCCACCTTTTCTGCCCTGCCTGTCCTTCCTGAACAGTTTATATCCATCCATGACAGTACTCCAGTCATGTGAGTTATCCCACCAAGTGTCTGTTATTGCTTCAGCAAGTCTCCTTCTCGAGGTCTCTCTTTGAGGACTGAGAGAGTATTAGTGTTCACATGTGTGAGTGCGAGCAGGAGCCTCTTTGGAGTTTTCTCCTTTCCTTTGACGGATTTTACTAGAAAACAGACGTCCCTATTTAGAAGGTAAGAGCCTCCAAGAGGTTTTGGAACCTGCTCAGTCTGATCCATCTGGTGCCAGCTGAATTCTAGGCATGGAAAACACTAGTTTAAGGTGGCAGAATTTTATTCCCTCTGTGGGATTTTGTCCCGTAGAATCACAGGGGACATTAGTGTTTGTCATTTTCGTTTTACCCTTTCCTCCATCCCTCCTTCCTTTCTCTTCATCTCTTACTTCTTTTGTCCTTTCTCCTGTTCACCTGCCACCACCAGGAGTGGTGTGTGTGTGTGTGTGTGTGTGTGTGTGTGTGTGTGTGTGTGTGTGTGTGTGTGTGTGTGTGTGTGTGTGTGTGTGTGTGTTGCTGGGGGTGCTCTTCACCTCCCCTTGTGGGAAGTTGATCCAAAACTGTGGGGTTGAAATAGTGCTTGAACTCCAATGACACTAGATGCTGCCATCCTGTGGCTTAGCATTAGTGTCTGGGATGATTGGGGCAAGATCTCAACCTCCCCGCAAACCACTTCACTGCTGGCAGAATCCCTCCTGCCCCCCCTGCTAGAGCCGCCTCCCTGCCCAACCTGGGTGGGGGTGGAGAAGAGGGTTCTGATGACTTAAGCTGTGGTTTGGAGGTGGAACAGCTGTAAAGGACACTGAGGGGGAGGTAGCAGGAGCTCACCCTAGAAGGAGGGGGATTGGCACTGGAGGTTACTAGAAAGGACAAGAAGACTCCATTCTGGGATTCAGGAGGTGAATTCATCCCTCAGTGGTGGGCAGGTGGTGGGTGGAAATACTGCTGGTTCCAGGTGCCCTTAATTCCCCCTGATTCCTCGGGGCCTTTGAGTCTCTGACAGGTTCTCGTTCCCTTGCAGCAGGAGGGCGTCACGGCCAAAGTGATGCACCAGCTCCATATCATCCGGCACTTGCGCCAGGTGCCTGAGACACTGCAGGGGCTGTTCCTCTGAGGCCTTCAGCAACTCCTGCTCCCTGGTGCAGGTACTGCTCTGGCTCACTGTAAATGGGGAGCTAGTGGAAGGGGAAATGGAGCCCCCTGGCCCTCACTAAAAGGGAAAGTGGTGGATTCTCCATCTCTTGATGTCTTTGAATGAAGACTAGATGCCTTTCTGGAATGTGTGTGCCCAAAGAGTAACTATTGTACTATACAGTAAGCCTATGATATGTAGCGGGTTAGATTAGATGCTCTAAAGGTCTCTTCTGACCATAAAGTCTACTAATTTTGGAAACACTGAGTGTAGCATTGGGAGCAGCCTCTGATGTTTTACTGTCTAGCCCGCTTGCTTCCTAGAATGAGGATGTATTGAGTGGGGTGATCCACAGAGAGTAGCTCAAACCTTCAAAGTGTCAGGCCAGTAGCAGGACATTAGCACTTTAGGGTTTGGTTGGGTGTGGCAGTGATATCACAAAGGCCTTATCCTGGACCTCAGCCTATGGGTCAAAGGTGTTAGGGAGGTGGTTACCTGAGAGAGAGATGCTGACATCAGCCAGGCAGGACAGGAGCGCAGGACCAGGGAAACCTCAGAGACCCCTTTGGCTTTGCTTTAGCAAGTCTCCTTCTCGAGGTCTCCCTTTTTAGGACTCAGAGAGTATTAGGGTTCAAGTATGTGAGTGCGAGGAGGAACCTCTTTCGAGTTTCTCCTTTTATTGATTTTACTAGAAAACAGACGTGCCTGTTGAGAAGGTAAGAACCTTGGAGAGGTTTTTAACCTGCTCAGCCTGCAGTCTGATCCATCTGGTGCCAGCTGAATTCTAGGCATGGAAAACACTAGTTCAAGGTGGCAGAATTTTATAGCTCACCTGGGATTTTGTGCCGTAGAATCACTGGGGACATTAGGGTTTGTCCTTTTCGTTTTACCTTTTCCTCCACCCCTCCTTCCTTTCTCTTTATCTCTTACTTCTTTTGTCCTTTCTCTTGTTCCCCTCCCACCACCAGGAGTGGTATGTGTGTGTGTGTGTGTGTGTGTGTGTGTGTGTGTGTGTGTGTGTGTGTGTTGCTGGGGGTGCTCTTCACCTCCCCTTGTGGGAAGTTGATCCAAAACTGTGAGGTTGAAATAGTGCTTGAACTCCAATGACACTAGATGCTGCCATCCTGTGGCTTAGCATTAGTGTCTGGGATGATTGGGGCAAGATCTCAACCTCCCCGCAACCCACTTCACTGCTGGCAGAATCCCTCCTGCCCCCCCTGCTAGAGCCGCCTCCCTGCCCAACCTGGGTTGGGGTGGAGAAGAGGGTTCTGATAACTTGAGCTGTGGTTTGGAGGTGGAACAGCTGTCAAGGGCACTGAGGGGGAAGTAGCAGGATCTCATCCTTCAAGGAGGGGGGTTGGCACTGGAGGTTACTAGAAAGGACAAGAAGACTCCATTCTGGGTTTCAGGAGGTGAATTCATCCCTCAGTGGTGGGGAGGTGCTGGGTGGAAATACTGCTGGTTCCAGATGCCCTTAATTCCCCCTGATTCCTCGGGGCGTTTGAGTCTTTGACAGGTTCTCGTTCCCTTGCAGCAGGAGGACGTCATGGCCAGAGTGATGCACCAGCTCTGCATCATCCGGCACTTGTGCCAGGTGCCTTAGACACTGCAGGGGCTGTGCCTCTGAGGCCATCAGCAACTCCCGCTCCCTGCTGCAGGTACTGCTCTGGCTCACTGTAAATGGCGAGCTAGTGGAAGGGGAAATGGAGCCCCCTGGCACTCAGTAAAAGGGAAAGTGGTGGATTCTCCATCTCTTGATGTCATTTCATGAAGACTAGATGCCTTTCTGGAATGTGTGTGCCCAAAAAGTACCTATTGTACTATACAGGAAGCCTATGATATGCAGGGGGTTAGATGAGATGTTCTAAAAGTCTCTTCTGGCCATAAAGTGTAGTAATTTTGGAAACACTGAGTGTAGCATTGGGAGCAGCCTCTGATGCTTTACTGTCTAGCCGGCTTGCTTCCTAGAATGAAGACGCATCGAGTGGGGTGATCCACAGAGAGTAGCTGAAACCTTCAAAGTGTCAGGCCAGCAGCAGGACATTAGCACTTCAGGGGATGGGTGGGTGTGGCAGTGACATCACAAAGGCCTTTTGCAGTGTAGTAGTTCCGGGGTGGGGCTCGTCCCTTCCTGGGGTACCTGGGAGCCAGGCCGCCCCGCTACAAAGCGAATAACAGTTAGGGCCCAGACCTTTGGGTAGGGGCTGAGCACACAATCAACAGCTCCGGCCCTGGGTCAGGGCGGGGAACAAACCAGTAGTCAGTCAGCGGCCCAGGCCTTGTAGCAGGAGCTGGGTCAGTTTGGGTTAGCCCAGGCCCTAGGTCAGGGCGGGGCAGCAAACCAATCGTCAGTCAGAGGCCCAGGCCCCTTGGACAAGGAGGAGGAGGGACTGCCACCCAGCACGGGGTGGCAGGGGGGAACACAGGCCCACCCACTCCACTGTGTTCCAGCCCGGGGCCCTATCCGCAGCAGTCCGTCTGCCGCGCAGTCAGTGGGGATCCTGACCGCAACACACTGACATGGGTTCGGGGTCTGCTATCCCCGGGCCACTTCCCATCTCCTCCTCCATGGGTACCTGTTCCTCCTGAGTTCCGTCTGCTGGGTCGCAGATCATGGGCTCCTCCGGGCCCCGAGCAGCAGGTAGGTCTGTCACTCCCTCTGGGCCCTTGGCGGGGGAAGCTCAGACCGTTCCTCAGGATACCGGGCTCTCGGCAGGCTCAGGTCCGCGGGAGCTCGGGCACCAGCGTCTGTCCTCTCCCGCTGCCGGCCAGCTACTGAGCGCTGTGGCTTGGCCTTTATACTTCCTGTCCCGCCCCTTGACTTCCGGGGGGTGGGGACAGGCCGCGGTGGCCTTGACTTCCTGGGGCGTCTGGGAGCCAGGCCGCCCCGCTACATGCAGTATCACAGCGTATTGGTCAAAGGTGTTAGGGAGGTGGTGACCTCAGAGAGAGATGCTGACATCAGTCAGGGGCGCAGGGCCAGGGAAACCTCAGAGACCCCTGTGGCTTTGCTTTAGCAAGTCTCCTTCTCGAGGTCTCTCTTTGAGTACTGAGAGAGTATTAGGGTTCACGTATGTGAGTGCGAGCAGGAGCCTCTTTCGAGTTTTCTCCTTCCCTTTTACTGATTTTACTAGAAAACAGACGTCCCTGTTCAGAAGGTAAGAGCCTCCAAGAGGTTTTTGAACCTGCTCAGTCTGATCCACCTGGTGCCCGTTGAATTCTAGGCATGGAAAACACTAGTTCAAGGTGACAGAATTTTGTAGTCCACACGGGATTTTGTCCCGTGGAATCACTGGGGACATTAGGGTTTGTCCTTTTCGTTTTACCTTTTCCACCATCCCTCCTTCCTTTCTCTTCATCTCTTACTTCTTTTGTCTTTTCTCCTGTTCCCCTCCCACCACCAGGAGTGGGGTGTGTGTGTGTGTGTGTGTGTGTGTGTGTGTGTGTGTGTGTGTGTGTGTTGCTGGGGGTGATCTTCACCTCCTCTTGTGGGAAGTTCATCCAAAACTGTGGGGTTGAAATAGTGCTTGGACTCCACAGACACTAGATGCTGCCATCCTGTGGCTTAGCGTTAGTGTCTCGGATGACTTGGGCAAGATCTCAACCTCCCCGCAACCCACTTCACTGCTGTCAGAATCCCTCCTGCACACCCTGTTAGAGCCGCCTCCCAGCCCAACCTGTGTCGGGGTGGAGAAGAGGGTTCGGATGACTTGAGCTGTGGTTTGGAGGTGGAATATCTGTGAAGGGCACTGAGCAGGAGGTAGCAGGAGCTCACCCTACAAGGAGGGGGGTTGGCTCTGGAGGTTTCTAGAAAGGACAAGAAGACTCCATTTTGGGGTTCAGGAGGTGAATTCATCTCTCATTGATGGGCAGGTGCTGGGTGGAAATACTGCTGGTTCCAGGTTCCCTTAATTCCCCCTGATTCCTCGGGGCGTTTGAGTCTCTGACAGGTTCTCGTTCCCTTGCAGCAGGAGGACGTCACGGCCAAAATGATGCACCAGCTCCGCATCATCCTGCACTTACGCCACGTGCCTGAGACACTGCAGGGGCTGCGCCTCTGAGGCCTTCAGGAACTCCCGCTCCCTGCTGCAGGTACTGCTCTGTCTCCCTGTAAATGGGGAGCTAGTGGAAGGGGAAATGGACCCCCTGGCACTCACTAAAAGGGAAAGTGATGGATTCTCCATCTCTTAATGTGATTTAATTTAGACTAGATACCTTTCTGGAATGTTTGTGCCCAAAAAGTAACTATTGTACTATACAGGAAGCCCATGATATGCAGGGGCTTAGATGAGATGCTCTAAAGGTCTCTTCTGGCCATAAAGTGTAGTAATTTTGGAAACAGTGAGTGTAGCATTGGGAGCAGCCTCTGATGTTTTATTGTCTAGCCGTCTTCCTTCCTAGAATGAAGACCCATTGAGTGGGGTGATTCACACAGAGTAGCTCAAACCTTCAAAGTATCAGGCCAGCAGGATGACATTAGCACTTCAGGGTTTGGTTGGGTGTGGCAGTGACACCACAAAGGCCATTTGCAGGACGTCAGCTTATTGGTCAAATGTGTTAGGGAGGTGGTGACCTCAGAGAGAGATGCTGACATCAGAGAGAGATGCTGACATGAGGGCCAGGGAAACCTCAGAGACCCCTCTGGCTTTGCTTCAGCAAGTCTCCTCCTTGAGGTCTCTCTTTGAGGAAAGTAAGTGCCTCGGAGAGGTTTGTATCCTGTTCAGTCTGATCCACCTGGTGCCAGCTGAATTCTAAGCATGGAAAACACTAGTTCAAGGTGGCAGAATTTTATTCCCTCCCTGTGATTTTGTCCCGTAGAATCACTGGGGACATTAGTGTTTGTCCTTTTCATTTTACCTTTTCCTCCCTCCCTCCTTCCTTTCTCTTCATCTCTTACTTCTTTTGTCCTTTCTCCTGTTCCCCTCCCACCACCGGGAGTGGTTTGTGTGTCTGTGTGTGTTTGTGTGTTGCTGGGGGTGCTCTTCACCTCCCTTTGTGGGAAGTTCATCCAAACCTGTGTGGTTGAAATAGTGCTTGGACTCCACTGACACTAGATGCTGCCATCGTGTGGATTAGCATTGGTGTCTGGGATGACTTGGGGCAAGATCTCAACCTCCCCGCAACCCACTTCACTGCTGGCAGAATCCCTCCTGCCCCCCCTGCTAGAGCCGCCTCCCTGGCCAACCTGGGTGGGGGTGGAGAAGAGGGTTCTGATAACTTGAGCTGTGGTTTGGTGGTGGAACATCTGTCAAGGGCACTGAGGGGGAGGTAGCAGCAGCTCACCCTTCAAGGAGGGGATTTGGCACTGGAGGTTACTAGAAAGGACAAGAAGACTCCAGTCTGGGGTTCAGGAGGTGAATTCATCCCTCAGCGGTGGGCAGGTGCTGAGTGGAAATACTGCTGGTTCCCGGTGCCCTTAATTCCCCCTGATTCCTCGGGGCGTTTGAATCTCTGACAGGTTCTCGTTCCCTTGCAGGAGGAGGACGTCACGGCCAAAGTGATGCACCCGCATCATCCGCCACTTGAGCCAAGTGCCTGAGACACTGCATGGGTTGTTCCTCTGAGTCTTTCAGCAACTCCCGCTCCCTGCTGCAGGTACTGCTCTGTCTCACTGTAAATGGGGAACTAGTGGAAGGGGAAATGGAGCCCCCTGGCACTCACTAAAAGGGAAAGTGGTGGATTCTCCATCTCTTGATGTCATTGAATGAAGACTAGATGCCTTTCTGGAATGTGTGTGCCCAAAAAGTAACTATTGTACTATACAGGAGGCCTATGATATGCAGGGGCTTAGCTGAGATGCTCTAAAGGTCTCTTGTGGCCATAAAGTCTACAAATTTTGGAAACACTGAGTGTAGTATTGGGAGCAGCCTGTGATGTTTTACTGTCTAGCCGGCTTGCTTCCTAGAATGAAGACGCATTGAGTGGGGTGATCCACAGAGAGTACCTGTGTCAAGGCTGTATCCCCACTTTGAAGTTTAGGGTACAAATGTAGGGGCCTGCATGAAAACTTCTAAGCTTAACCACCATCCCAAGGCTAATTTCCTCCCCTGGGTAGCCTTGAGAAACCTTTCACCAATTCCCTGGTGAATACAGATCCAACCCCCTTGGATCTTAAAACAAGGAGAAATTAACCATCCCCCCTCCTTCCTCCCACCAACTCCTGGTGAATCAAGATCCAAACTCCTTGGATCTTAAAACAAGGAAAAATCAATCAGGTTCTTATAAATAAGGCTTTTAATTAAAGAAAAAGGTAAAAATCATCTCTGTAAAATCAGTATGGAAATTAACCTTACAGGGTAATCAAACTTAAAGAGCTCAGAGGACTCCCCTCTAGTCTTAGGTTCAAAGTACAGCAAACAAAGATAAACACTCTAGTAAAAGGTACATTTACAAGTTGAGAAAACAAAGGAAAACTAACACGCCTTGTTTGAAATAGGAGAGACTTGTTTAGAAAGATGTGGAGAACCTGGATTGATGTCTGGTCCCTCTCAGTCCCGAGGGCGAACACCCACACAAACAAAGAACACAAACAAAAGCCTTCCCCTCCCCAAGATTTGAAAGTATCTTGTCCCCTTATTGGTCCTTTAGGTCAGATGCCAGCCAGGTTACCTGAGCTTCTTAACCCTTTACAGGGAAAAGGATTTTGGAGTCTCTGGCCAGGAGGGATTTTATAGTACTGTACACAGGACAGCTGTTACCCTTCCCTTTATAGTTATGACAACCTCAAACCTTCAAAGTGTCAGGCCAGCAGCAGGACATTAGCACTTGAGGGTTTGGTTGGGTGTGGCAGTGACATCACAAAGGCCTTTTGCAGGATGTCAGCTTATTGGTCAAATGTGTTAGGGAGGTGGTGGCCTCCGAGAGAGATGCTGACATCAGCCTGGCAGGACAGGAGCACAGGGCCAGGGAAACCTCAGAGATCCCTGTGGCTTTGCTTCAGCAAGTCTCCTTCTCGGGGTCTCTCTTTGAGGACTGAGAGAGTATTAGGGTTCACGTACGTGAGTGCGTGCAGGAGCCTCTTTCGAGTTTTCTCCTTTCCTTTTACTGATTTTACTAGAAAACAGACGTCCCTGTTTAGAAGGTAAGAGCCTCCAAGAGGTTTTGGCAGCTGCTCAGTCTGATCCATCTGGTGCCAGCTGAATTCTAGGCATGGAAAACAGTAGTTTAAGATGGCAGAATTTTATTCCATCCCTTGGATTTTGTGCCGTAGAATCACTGGGGACATTAGGGT
This sequence comes from Chrysemys picta bellii, assembly GCF_011386835.1. NCBI lineage: Eukaryota > Metazoa > Chordata > Testudines > Emydidae > Chrysemys > Chrysemys picta. The sequence continues at coordinate 139,813 of NW_027052753.1, read as the reverse complement.
TTGTCCTTTTTGTTTTACCTTTTCCTCCATCCCTCCTTCCTTTCTCTTCATCTCTTACTTCTTTTGTCCTTTCTCCTGTTCCTCGAAAACTGTGGGGTTGAAATAGTGTTTGGACTCCACTAACATTAGATGCTGCCATCCTGTGGCTTAGCATTAGTGTCTGGGATGACTTGGGTCAAGATCTCAACTTCCCCGCAACCCACTTCACTGCTGCCAGAATCCCTCCTGCCCCCCCTGCTAGAGCCGCCTCCCTGGCCAACCTGGGTGGGGGTGGAGAACAGTGTTTTTTTCATACATTCATAGATTATCGGACTGGAAGGGACCTCGAGAGGTCATCGAGTCCAGTCCCCTGCCCGCGTGGCAGGACCAAATACCATCTAGACCATCCCTGATAGACATTTATCTAACCTCCTCTTAAATATCTCAAGAGATGGAGATTCCACAACCTCCCTCGGCAATTTATTCCAGTGTTTAACCACCCTGACAGTTAGGAACTTTTTCCTAATGTCCAACCCAGACCTCCCTTGCTGCACTTTAAACCCATTGCTTCTGGTTCTATCCTTCGAGGCTAAGGTGAACAAGTTTTCTCCCTCCTCCTTATGACACCCTTTTAAATACCTGAAAACTGCTATCATGTCTCCTCTCAGTCTTCTCTTTTCCAAACTAAACAAAGCCAATTCTTTCAGCCTTCCTTCATAGGTCATGTTCTCAAGACCTTTAATCATTCTTGTTGCTCTTCTCTGGACCCTTTCCAATTTCTCCACATCTTTTTTAAAATGCGGTGCCCAGAACTGGACACAATACTCCAGCTGAGGCCTAACCAGAGCAGAGTAGAGCGGAAGAATGACTTCTCGTGTCTTGCTCACAACACACCTGTTAATACATCCCAGAATCAGGTTTGCTTTTTTTGCAACAGCATCACACTGTTGACTCATATTTAGCTTGTGATCCACTATAACCCCTAGATCCCTTTCTGCCGTACTCCTTCCTAGACAGTCTCTTCCCATTCTGTATGTGTGAAACTGATTGTTCCTTCCTAAGTGGAGCACTTTGCATTTGTCTTTGTTAAACTTCATCCTCTTTAACTCAGACCATTTCTCCAATTTGTCCAGATCATTTTGAATGATGACCCTGTCCTCCAAAGCAGTTGCAATCCCTCCCAGTTTGGTATCATCCGCAAACTTAATAAGCGTACTTTCTATGCCAATATCTAAGTCGTTGATGAAGATATTGAACAGCGCCGGTCCCAAAACAGACCCCTGCGATACCCCACTCGTTATGGCTTTCCAGCAGGATTGGGAACTATTAATAACAACTCTCTGAGTACGGTTATCCAGCCAGTTATGCACCCACCTTATAGTAGCCCCATCTAAATTGTATTTGCCTAGTTTATCAATAAGAATATCATGCGAGACCGTATCAAATGCCTTACTAAAGTCTAGGTATACCACATCCACAGCCTCACCCTTATCCACAAGGCTCGTTATCCTATCAAAGAAAGCTATCAGATTGGTTTGACATGATTTGTTCTTCACAAATCCATGCTGGCTGTTCCCTATCACCTTACCACCTTCCAAGTGTTTGCAGATGATTTCCTTAATTACTTGCTCCATTATCTTCCCTGGCACAGAAGTTAAACTCACTGGGGTCTGTAGTTTCCTGGGTTGTTTTTATTTCCCTTTTTATAGATGGGCACTATATTTGCCCTTTTCCAGTCTTCTGGAATCTCTCCCGTCTCCCATGATTTTCCAAAGATAATAGCTAGAGGCTCAGATACCTCCTCTATTAGCTCCTTGAGTATTCTAGGATGCATTTCATCAGGCCCGGGTGACTTGCAGGCATCTAACTTTTCTAAGTGATTTTTAACTTGTTCTTTTTTTATTTTATCTGCTAAACCTACCCCCTTCCCATTAGCATTCACTATGTTAGGCATTCCTTCAGACTTCTCGGTGAAGACCGAAACAAAGAAGTCATTAAGCATCTCCGCCATTTCCAAGTTTCCTGTTACTGTTTCTCCCTCTTCACTAAGCAGTGGGCCTACCCTGTCTTTGGTCTTCCTCTTGCTTCTAATGTATTGATAAAAAGTCTTCTTGTTTCCCTTTATTCCCGTAGCTAGTTTGAGCTCATTTTGTGCCTTTGCCTTTCTAATCTTGCCCCTGCATTCCTGTGTTGTTTGCCTATATTCATCCTTTGTAATCTGTCCCAGTTTCCATTTTTGATATGACTCCTTTTTATTTTTTAGATCATGCAAGATCTCATGGTTAAGCCAAGGTGGTCTTTTGCCACATTTTCTATCTTTCCTAACCAGCGGAATAGCTTGCTTTTGGGCCCTTAATAGTGTCCCTTTGAAAAACTGCCAACTCTCCTCAGTTGTTTTTCCCCTCAGTCTTGATTCCCATGGGACCTTACCTATCAGCTCTCTGAGCTTACCAAAATCTGCCTTCCTGAAATCCATTGTCTCTATTTTGCTGTTCTCCCTTCTACCCTTCCTTAGAATTGCAAACTCTATGATTTCATGATCACTTTCACCCAGGCTGCCTTCTACTTTCAAATTCTCAACGAGTTCCTCCCTATTTGTTAAAATCAAGTCTAGAACAGCTTCCCCCCAGTAGCTTTTTCAACCTTCTGAAATAAAAAGTTGTCTCCAATGCAGTCCAGGAATTTGTTGGATAGTCTGTGCCCCGCTGTGTTATTTTCCCAACATATAGCCGGATAGTTGAAGTCCCCCATCACCACCAAATCTTGGGCTTTGGATGATTTTGTTAGTTGCTTAAAAAAAGCCTCATCCACCTCTTCCACCTGGTTAGGTGGCCTGTAGTAGACTCCTAGCATGACATCTCCCTTGTTTTTTACCCCTTTTAGCCTAACCCAGAGACTCTCAACACTTCCGTCTCCTATGTCCATCTCTACCTCAGTCCAAGAGTGTACATTTTTAATATACAAGGCAACACCTCCTCCCTTTTTCCCCTGTCTATCCTTCCTGAGCAAGCTGTACCCATCCACACCAACATTCCAATCACGTGTATTATCCCACCAAGTTTCAGTGATGCCAACAATGTCATAGTTGTATTTATTTATTAGCACTTCCAGTTCTTCCTGCTTATTCCCCATATTTCTCGCATTTGTATATAGGCATCTAAGATACTGGTTTGATCTTTCCTCCCAGTTTTGTCCTGACCCTCCTTTCTCTCTGACAATATAGCCCACACTCCCTCTCGTTTTTGACCCATCTCCCCGGACTCCATGTTCCCCACTTACCTGTGGGCTTTGCTCACCTGTCCCCGTCGAACCTAGTTTAAAGCCCTCCTCACTAGGTTAGCCAGTCTGTGTCCAAAGGTACTAATAACTTGAGCTGTGGTTTGGAGGTGGAACAGCTGTCAAGGGCACTGAGGGGGAGATAGCAGGAGCTCATCCTTCAAGGAGGGGGGTTGGCACTGGAGGTTACTAGAAAGGACAAGAAGACTCCATTCTGGGGTTCAGGAGGTGAATTTATCCCTCAGTGGTGGGCAGGTGATGGGTGGAAGTAGTGCTGGTTCCAGGTGCCCTTAATTCCCGCTGATTCCTCGGGGCGTTTGAGTCTCTGACAGGTTCTCGTTCCCTTGCAGCAGGAGGACGTCACGGCCAAAAGTGATGCACCAGCTCCGCATCATCCGGCACTTGCGCCAGATTCCTGAGACACTGCAGGGGCTGTGCCTCTGAGGCCATCAGCAACTCCCGCTCCCTGCTGCAGGTACTGCTCTGGCTCACTGTAAATGGGGAGCTAGTGGAAAGGGAAATGGAGCCCCGTGGCACTCACTAAAAGGGAAAGTGGTGGATTCTACATCTCTTGATGTCATTGAAGGAAGACTAGATGCCTTTCTGCAATGTGTGTGCCCAAAAAGTAACTATTGTACTATACAGCAAGCCTATGGTATGCAAGGGGTTAGATGAGATGCTCTAAAGGTCTCTTCTGGCCATAAAGTCCCCTAATTTTGGAAACACTGAGTGTAGCATTGGGAGCAGCCTCTGATGTTTTACCGTCTAGCCGGCTTGCTTCCTAGAATGAACAGGCATTGAGTGGGGTGATCCACAGAGAGTAGCTGAAACCTTCAAAGTGTCAGCCCAGCAACAGGACATTAGCACTTCCGGGGAAGGGTGGGTGTGGCAGTGATATCACAAAGGCCTTTTGCAGGACGTCAGCCTATTGGTCAAAGGTGTTAGGGAGGTGGTGACCTCCGAGAGAGATGCTGACATCAGCCTGGCAGGACAGGAGCACAGGGCCAGGGAAACCTCAGAGACCCCTGTGGCTTTGCTTCAGCAAGTCTCCTTCTCGAGGTCTCTCTTTGAGGACTGAGAGAGTGTTAGGGTTGACGTATGTGAGTGTGAGCAGGAGCCTCTTTCGAGTTTTCTCCTTTCCTTTGACGGATTTTACTAGAAAACAGACGTCCCTATTTAGAAGGTAAGAGCCTCCAAGAGGTTTTGGAACCTGCTCAGTCTGATCCATCTGGTGCCAGCTGAATTCTAGGCATGGAAAACAGTAGTTTAAGATGGCAGAATTTTATTCCCTCCCTGGGATTTTGTCCCGTAGAATCACTGGGGACATTAGGGTTTGTCCTTTTCGTTTTACCTTTTCCTCCATCCCCCCTTCCTTTCTCTTCATCTCTTACTTCTTTTGTCCTTTCTCCTGTTCCCCTTTCACCACCAGGAGTGGTGTGTGTGTGTGTGTGTGTGTGTTTGTGTGTGTGTTGCTGGGGGTGCTCTTCACCTCCCCTTGTGGGGAGTTCATCCAAAACTGTATGGTTGAAATAGTGCTTGGACTCCACTGACACTAGATGCTGCCATCCTGTGGCTTAGCATTAGTGTCTGGGATGACTTGGGGCAAGATCTCAACCTCCCCTCAACCCACTTCACTTCTGGCAGAATCCCTCCTGCCCCCCCGCTAGAGCCGCCTCGATGCCCAACCTGGTTGGGGGTGCAGAAGAGGGTTCTGATAACTTGAGGTTTGGTTTGGAGGTGGAACAGCTGTGAAGAACACTGAGGGGGAGGTAGCAGGAGCTAATCCTACAAGGAGGGGGGTTGGCACTGGAGGATACTAGAAAGGACAAGAAGACTCCATTCTGGGGTTCAGGAGGTGAATTCATCCCTCAGCGGTGGGCAGGTGGTGGGTGGAAATACTGCTGGTTCCAGGTGCCCTTAATTCCCCCTGATTCCTCGGGGCCTTTGAGTCTCTGACAGGTTCTCGTTCCCTTGCAGCAGGAGGACGTCACGGCCAAAGTGATGCACCAGCTCCGCATCATCCGGCACTTGCGCCAGGTGCCTGATACACTGCGGGGGCTGTTCCTCTGAGGCCTTCAGCAACTCCCGCTCCCTGCTGCAGGTACTGCTCTGGCTCACTGTAAATGGGGAGCTAGTGGAAGGGGAAATGGAGCCCCCTGGCCCTCACTAAAAGGGAAAGTGGTGGATTCTCCATCTCTTGATGTTATTGAATGAAGACTAGATGCCTTTCTGGAATGTGTGTGCCCAAAGAGTAACTATTGTACTATACAGGAAGCCTATGATATGCAGGGGCTTAGATTAGATGCTCTAAAGGTCTCTTGTGGCCATAAAGTCTACTAATTTTGGAAACACTGAGTGTAGCATTGGGAGCAGCCTCTGATGTTTCACTGTCTAGCCCACTTGCTTCCTAGAATGAGGATGCATTGAGTGGGGTGATGCACAGAGAGTAGCTCAAACCTTCAAAGTGTCAGGCCAGTAGCAGGACATTAGCACTTTAGGGTTTGGTTGAGTGTGGCAGTGATATCACAAAGGCCTTATCCTGGACCTCAGCCTATGGGTCAAAGGTGTTAGGGAGGTGGTTACCTGAGAGAGAGAGATGCTGACATCAGCCAGGCAGGACAAGAGCGCAGGGCCAGGGAAACCTCAGAGACCCCTTTGGCTTTGCATTAGCAAGTCTCCTTCTCGAGGTCTCCTTTTTTAGGACTCAGAGAGTATTAGGGTTCAAGTATGTGAGTGCGAGGAGGAACCTCTTTCGAGTTTCTCCTTTTATTGATTTTACTAGAAAACAGACGTGCCTGTTGAGAAGGTAAGAACCTTGGAGAGGTTTTTAACCTGCTCAGTCTGCAGTCTGATCCATCTGGTGCCAGCTGAATTCTAGGCATGGAAAACACTAGTTCAAGGTGGCAGAATTTTATAGCCCACCTGGGATTTTGTGCCGTAGAATCACTGGGGACATTAGGGTTTGTCCTTTTCGTTTTACCTTTTCCTCCATCCCTCCTTGCTTTCTCTTGTTCCCCTCCCACCACCAGGAATGGTGTGTGTGTGTGTGTGTGTTGCTGGGGGTGCTCTTCACCTCCCCTTGTGGGAAGTTGACACTGCAAGGGCTGTGCCTCTGTGGACATCAGCAACTCCCACTCCCTGCTGCAGGTACTGCTCTGGCTCACTGTAAATGGGGTGCTAGTGGAAGGGGAAATGGAACCCCCTGGCATTCACTAAAAGGGAAAGTGGTGGATTCTCCATCTCTTGATGTCATTGAATGAAGACTAGATGCCTTTCTGGAATGTGTGTGCCCAAAGAGTAACTATTGTACTATACAGGAAGCCTATGATATGCAGGGGCTTAGATTAGATGCTCTAAAGGTCTCTTGTGGCCATAAAGTCTACTAATTTTGGAAACACTGAGTGTAGCATTGGGAGCAGCCTCTGATGTTTTACTGTCTAGCCCACTTGCTTCCTAGAATGAAGACGCATTGAGTGGGGTGATCCACAGAGAGTAGCTCAAACCTTCATAGTGTCAGGCCAGCAGCAGGACATTAGCACTTAAGGGTTTGATTGGTGGCAGTGATATCACAAAGGTCTTTTGCAGGACCTCAGCATATTGGTCAAAGGTGTTAGGGAGGTGGTAACCTCAGAGAGAGATGCTGCCATCAGCGAGGCAGGACAGGGGGGCATGGCCAGGGAAACCTCAGAGACCCCTGTGGCTTTGCTTCAGCAAGTCTCCTTCTCGAGGTTTCTCTTGAGGACTGAGAGAGTATTAGGATTCACGTATTTGAGTGAGAGCAGGAGCCTCTTTCGAGTTGTCTCCTTTCCTTTTACTGATTTTACTAGAAAACAGACATCCCTGTTTAGAAAGTAAGAGCCTCCAAGAGGTTTTGGAACCTGCTCAGTCTGATCCATCTGTTGCCAGCTGTATTCTAGGCATGGAAAACAGTAGTTTAAGGTGGCAGAATTTTAATCCCTCCCTGTAATTTTGTCTGGTAGAATCACTGGGGACATTAGGGTTTGTCCTTTTCGTTTTACCTTTTCCTCCATCCCTCCTTCCTTTCTCTTTATCTCTTACTTCTTTTGTCCTTTCTCTTGTTCCCCTCCCACCACCAGGAGTGGTATATGTGTGTGTGTGTGTGTGTGTGTGTGTGTGTGTGTGTTGCTGGGGGTGCTCTTCACCTCCCCTTGTTGGGAGTTGATCCAAAACAGTATGGTTGAAATAGTGCTTGGACTCCACTGACACTAGATGCTGCCATCGTGTGGTTTAGCATTAGTGTCTGGGATGACTTGGGGCAAGATCTCAACCTCCCCGCAACCCACTTCACTGCTGCCAGAATCCCACCTGCCCCCCCTGCTAGAGCCGCCTCCCTGCCCAACCTGGGTGGGGGTGGAGAAGAGGGTTCTGATAACTTGAGCTGTGGTTTGGAGGTGGAACAGCTGCAAGGGCACTGAGGGGGAGATAGCAGGAGCTCATCCTTCAAGGAGGGGGGTTGGCACTGGAGGTTACTAGAAAGGACAAGAAGACTCCATTCTGGGGTTCAGGAGGTGAATTTATCCCTCAGTGGTCGGCAGATGCTGGGTGGAAATACTGCTGGTCCCAGGTGCCCTTAATTCCTCCAGATTCCTCGGGGCGTTTGAGTCTCTGACAGGTTCTCGTTCCCTTGCAGCAGGAGGACGTCACGGCCAAAAGTGATGCACCAGCTCCGCATCATCCGGCACTTGCACCAGATTCCTGAGACACTGCAGGGGCTGTGCCTCTGAGGCCATCAGCAACTCCCGCTCCCTGCTGCAGGTACTGCTCTGTCTCACTGTAAATGGGGAACTAGTGGAAGGGTAAATGGAGCCCCCTGGTACTCACTAAAAGGGAAAGTGGTGGATTCTCCATCTCTTGATGTCATTGAATGAAGACTAGATGCCTTTCTGGAATGTGTGTGCCCAAAAAGTAACTATTGTACTATACAGGAGGCCTATGATATGCAGGGGCTTAGATGAGATGCTCTAAAGGTCTCTTGTGGCCATAAAGTCTACAAATTTTGGAAACACTGAGTGTAGTATTGGGAGCAGCCTCTGATGTTTTACTGTCTAGCCGGCTTGCTTCCTAGAATGAAGACGCATTGAGTGGGGTGATCCACACAGAGTAGCTCAAACCTTCAAAGTGTCAGGCCAGCAGCAGGACATTAGCACTTCTGGGGATGGGTGGGTGTGGCAGTGACATCACAAAGGCCTTTTCAGGACCTCAGCCTATTGGTCAAAGGTGTTAGGGAGGTGGTAACCTCAGAGAGAGATGCTGACATCAGCCAGGCAGGACAGGGGCTTAGGGCCAGGGAAACCTCAGAGACCCCTGTGACTTTTATAGAATCATAGAAGCATAGAATATCAGGGTTGGAAGGGACCTCAAGAGGTCATCTACTCCAACCCCATCCTCAAAGCAGGACCAATTCCCAACTAAATCATCCCAGCCAGGGCTTTGTCAAGCCGGGCCTTAAAAACCTCCAAGGAAGGAGACTCCACCACCTCCCTAGTTAACGCATTCCAGTGCTTCACCACCCTCCTAGTGAAATAGTGTTTCCTAATATCCAACCTGGACCTCCCCCACTGCAACTTGAGACCATTGCTCCTTGTTCTGTCATCTGCCACCACTGAGAACAACCGAGCTCCATCCTCTTTGGAACCCCCCTTCACGTAGTTGAAGGCTGCTATCAAATCCCCCCTCATTCTTCTCTTCTGGAGACTAAACAATCCCAGTTCCCTCAGCCTCTCCTCATAAGTCATGTGCTCCAGACCCCTAATCATTTTTGTTGCTCTCCACTGGACTCTTTCCAATTTTTCCACATCCTTCTTGTAGTGTGGGGCCTGTCGGAGAAAAACAGAGTTCTCACTATTTGTTTAGGTACAGCAAGTCAGATGCTTTATTAACTCTCACAATTGCCCAGAGGGAGAGAGCTAAGCAGGTCTCTCCCAGGTAACTAATTACAGCAAGCATTTATACCTTTCATTACAGAAATAACGAGGGACAGCTGCGTTTTGTTTATACATAGGCCATCTTGATATCTCATTTCTTCACTTGTTTTGACTCTTGCCAACATACAATATTTTCTATACCTTATCTACACAAGGTCTTCTACACCTTATCTATACCAGGTCCTAATGACTTCTTACACAGTTCTTTCTCACCCGCCTCACACATTCCTCGCTTCTACAAATCTCGCGTTATTAGGGTTACAGTTAGCCTAACTCTTGCTAACGAACTGTCATGCATTGCATCCCCTTCCTGTGAGCTCTTTCTCTGCTTCCACAGGCCCAAAACTGGACACAGTATTCCAGATGAGGCCTCACCAATGTCGAATAAAGGGGAACGATCACGTTCCTCGATCTGCTGGCAATGCCCCTACTTATACAGCCCAAAATGCCGTTAGCCTTCTTGGCAACAAGAGCACACTGTTGACTCATATCCAGCTTCTCGTCCACTGTGACCCCTAGGTCCTTTTCTGCAGAACTGCTACCTAGCCATTCGGTCCCTAGTCTGTAGCAGTGCATGGGATTCTTCCGTCCTAAGTGCAGGACTCTGCACTTGTCCTTGTTGAACTTCATCAGGTTTTTTTTGGCCCAATCCTCTAATTTGTCTAGGTCCCTCTGTATCCGATCCCTACCCTCTAGCGTATCTACCACGCCTCCTAGTTTAGTGTCATCTGCAAACTTGCTGAGAGTGCAGTCCACACCATCCTCCAGATCATTAATAAAGATATTAAACAAAACCGGCCCCAGGACCGACCCTTGGGGCACTACTCCGCTTGAAACCGGCTGCCAACTAGACATGGAGCCATTGATCACTACCCGTTGAGCCCGACGATCCAGCCAGCTTTCTATCCACCTTACAGTCCATTCATCCATCCCATACTTCTTTAACTTGGTGGCAAGAATACTGTGGGAGAGCGTATCAAAAGCTTTGCTAAAGTCAAGGAATAACACATCCACTGCTTTCCCCTCATCCACAGAGCCAGTTATCTCATCATAGAAGGCAATTTGGTTAGTCAGGCACGACTTCCCCTTGGTGAATCCATGCTGACTGTTCCTGATCACTTTCCTCTCCTCTAAGTGTTTCATAATTGATTCCTTGAGGACCTGCTCCATGATTTTTCCAGGGACTGAGGTGAGGCTGACTGGCCTGTAGTTCCCCGGATCCTCCTCCTTCCCTTTTTTAAAGATGGGCACTACATTAGCCTTTTTCCAGTCATCCGGGACCTCCCTCGATCGCCATGAGTTTTCAAAAATAATGGCTAATGGCTGTGCAATCTCATCCGCCAAGTCCTTTAGCACCCTCGGATGCAGCGCATCCAGCCCCATGGAGTTGTGCACGTCCAGTTTTTCTAAATAGTCCCGAACCACTTCTTTCTCCACAGAGGGCTGGTCACCTTCTCCCCATATTGTGCTGCCCAGTGCAGCAGTCTGGGAGCTGACCTTGTTCGTGAAGACAGAGGCAAAAAAAGCATTGAGTACATTAGCTTTTTCCACATCCTCAGTCACTAGGTTGCCTCCCTCATTCAGTAAGGGGCCCACACTTTCCTTGACTTTCTTCTTGTTGCTAACATACCTGAAGAAACCCTTCTTGTTACTCTTAACATCTCTTGCTAGCTGCAACTCCAAGTGTGATTTGGCCTTCCTGATTTCACTCCTGCATGCCTGAGCAATATTTTTATACTCCTCCCTGGTCATTTGTCCAATCTTCCACTTCTTGTAAGCTTCTTTTTTGCGTTTAAGATCAGCAAGGATTTCACTGTTTAGCCAAGCTGGTCGCCTGCCATATTTACTATTCTTTCTACACATCGGGATGGTTTGTTCCTGCAACCGCAATAAGGATTCTTTAAAATACAGCCAGCTCTCCTGGACCCCTTTGCCCTTCATGTTATTCTCCCAGGGGATCCTGCCCATCTGTTCCCTGAGGGAGTCAAAGTCTGCTTTTCTGAAGTCCAGGGTCCGTATTCTGCTGCTCTCCTTTCTTCCTTGTGTCAGGATCCTGAACTCGACCATCTCATGGTCACTGCCTCCCAGGTTCCCATCCACTTTTGCTTCCCCTACTAATTCTTCCCTGTTTGTGAGCAGCAGGTCGAGAAAAGCTCTGCCCCTAGTTGGTTCCTCCAGCACTTGCACCAGGAAATTGTGCCCTACACTTTCCAAAAACTTCCTGGATTGTCTGTGCACCGCTGTATTGCTCTCCTAGCAGATATCAGGGTGATTAAAGTCTCCCATGAGAACCAGGGCCTGCGATCTAGCAACTTCTGCTAGTTGCCAGAAGAAAGCCTCGTCCACCTCATCCCCCTGGTCTGGTGGTCTATACCAGACTCCAACCGTGACATCCCCCTTGTTGCTCACACTTCTCAACTTTATCCAGAGACTCTCAGGTTTTTCTACAGTTTCATACCGGACCTCTGAGCACTCATACTCCTCTCTTACATACAATGCAACTCCCCCACCTTTTCTGCCCTGCCTGTCCTTCCTGAACAGTTTATATCCATCCATGACAGTACTCCAGTCATGTGAGTTATCCCACCAAGTGTCTGTTATTGCTTCAGCAAGTCTCCTTCTCGAGGTCTCTCTTTGAGGACTGAGAGAGTATTAGTGTTCACATGTGTGAGTGCGAGCAGGAGCCTCTTTGGAGTTTTCTCCTTTCCTTTGACGGATTTTACTAGAAAACAGACGTCCCTATTTAGAAGGTAAGAGCCTCCAAGAGGTTTTGGAACCTGCTCAGTCTGATCCATCTGGTGCCAGCTGAATTCTAGGCATGGAAAACACTAGTTTAAGGTGGCAGAATTTTATTCCCTCTGTGGGATTTTGTCCCGTAGAATCACAGGGGACATTAGTGTTTGTCATTTTCGTTTTACCCTTTCCTCCATCCCTCCTTCCTTTCTCTTCATCTCTTACTTCTTTTGTCCTTTCTCCTGTTCACCTGCCACCACCAGGAGTGGTGTGTGTGTGTGTGTGTGTGTGTGTTGCTGGGGGTGCTCTTCACCTCCCCTTGTGGGAAGTTGATCCAAAACTGTGAGGTTGAAATAGTGCTTGAACTCCAATGACACTAGATGCTGCCATCCTGTGGCTTAGCATTAGTGTCTGGGATGATTGGGGCAAGATCTCAACCTCCCCGCAACCCACTTCACTGCTGGCAGAATCCCTCCTGCCCCCCCTGCTAGAGCCGCCTCCCTGCCCAACCTGGGTGGGGGTGGAGAAGAGGGTTCTGATAACTTGAGCTGTGGTTTGGAGGTAGAACAGCTGTCAAGGGTACTGAGGGGGAGGTAGCAGGAGCTCACCCTACAAGGTGGTGGGTTGGCACTGGAGGTTACTAGAAAGGACAAGAAGACTCCATTCTGGGTTCAGGAGGTGAATTCATCCCTCAGTGGAGGGCAGGTAGTCAGTTTAAATACTGCTGGTTCCAGGTGCCCTTAATTCCCCCTGATTCCTCGGGGCGTTTGAGTCTTTGACAGGTTCTCGTTCCCTTGCAGCAGGAGGACGTCATGGCCAGAGTGATGCACCAGCTCCGCATCATCCGGCACTTGTGCCAGGTGCCTTAGACACTGCAGGGGCTGTGCCTCTGAGGCCATCAGCAACTCCCGCTCCCTGCTGCAGGTACTGCTCTGGCTCACTGTAAATGGGGTGCTAGTGGAAGGGGAAATGGAGCCCCCTGGCACTCAGTAAAAGGGAAAGTGGTGGATTCTCCATCTCTTGATGTCATTTCATGAAGACTAGATGCCTTTCTGGAATGTGTGTGCCCAAAAAGTACCTATTGTACTATACAGGAAGCCTATGATATGCAGGGGGTTAGATGAGATGTTCTAAAGGTCTCTTCTGGCCATAAAGTGTAGTAATTTTGGAAACACTGAGTGTAGCATTGGGAGCAGCCTCTGATGCTTTACTGTCTAGCCGGCTTGCTTCCTAGAATGAAGACGCATCGAGTGGGGTGATCCACAGAGAGTAGCTGAAACCTTCAAAGTGTCAGGCCAGCAGCAGGACATTAGCACTTCAGGGGATGGGTGGGTGTGGCAGTGACATCACAAAGGCCTTTTGCAGTGTAGTAGTTCCGGGGTGGGGCTCGTCCCTTCCTGGGGTACCTGGGAGCCAGGCCGCCCCGCTACAAAGCGAATAACAGTTAGGGCCCAGACCTTTGGGTAGGGGCTGAGCACACAATTAGCAGTTCGGCGCTCAGGCCTTTGTGCAGGGACTGAGCACACAATCAACAGTTCAGAGCTCAGGCCCTTATGCAGGGACTGAGCACACAATCAACAGCTCCGGCCCTGGGTCAGAGCGGGGAACAAACCAGTAGTCAGTCAGCGGCCCAGGCCTTGTAGCAGGAGCTGGGTCAGTTTGGGTTAGCCCAGGCCCTAGGTCAGGGCGGGGCAGCAAACCAATCGTCAGTCAGAGGCCCAGGCCCCTTGGACAAGGAGGAGGAGAGACTGCCACCCAGCACGGGGTGGCAGGGGGGAACACAGGCCCACCCACTCCACTGTGTTCCAGCCCGGGGCCCTATCCGCAGCAGTCCGTCTGCCGCGCAGTCAGTGGGGATCCTGACCGCAACACACTGACATGGGTTCGGGGTCTGCTATCCCCGGGCCACTTCCCATCTCCTCCTCCATGGGTACCTGTTCCTCCTGAGTTCCGTCTGCTGGGTCGCAGATCATGGGCTGCTCCGGGCCCCGAGCAGCAGGTAGGTCTGTCACTCCCTCTGGGCCCTTGGCGGGGGAAGCTCAGACCGTTCCTCAGGATACCGGGCTCTCGGCAGGCTCAGGTCCGCGGGAGCTCGGGCACCAGCGTCTGTCCTCTCTCGCTGCCGGCCAGCTACTGAGCGCTCTGGCTTGGCCTTTATACTTCCTGTCCCGCCCCTTGACTTCCGGGGGTTGGGGACAGGCCGCGGTGGCCTTGACTTCCTGGGGCGCCTGGGAGCCAGGCCGCCCCGCTACATGCAGTATCTCAGCGTATTGGTCAAAGGTGTTAGGGAGGTGGTGACCTCAGAGAGAGATGCTGACATCAGTCAGGGGCGCAGGGCCAGGGAAACCTCAGAGACCCCTGTGGCTTTGCTTTAGCAAGTCTCCTTCTCGAGGTCTCTCTTTGAGGACTGAGAGAGTATTAGGGTTCACGTATGTGAGTGCGAGCAGGAGCCTCTTTCGAGTTTTCTCCTTCCCTTTTACTGATTTTACTAGAAAACAGACGTCCCTGTTTAGAAGGTAAGAGCCTCCAAGAGGTTTTTGAACCTGCTCAGTCTGATCCACCTGGTGCCCGTTGAATTCTAGGCATGGAAAACACTAGTTCAAGGTGACAGAATTTTGTAGTCCACACGGGATTTTGTCCCGTGGAATCACTGGGGACATTAGGGTTTGTCCTTTTCGTTTTACCTTTTCCACCATCCCTCCTTCCTTTCTCTTCATCTCTTACTTCTTTTGTCCTTTCTCCTGTTCCCCTCCCACCACCAGGAGTGGTGTGTGTGTGTGTGTGTTGCTGGGGATGATCTTCACCTCCTCTTGTGGGAAGTTCATCCAAAACTGTGGGGTTGAAATAGTGCTTGGACTCCACAGACACTAGATGCTGCCATCCTGTGGCTTAGCGTTAGTGTCTCGGATGACTTCGGCAAGATCTCAACCTCCCCGCAACCCACTTCACTGCTGCCAGAATCCCTCCTGCCCCCACTGCTAGACCCGCCTCCCAGCCCAACCTTGGTGGGGGTCTAGAAGAGGTTTCTGATGACTTAAGCTGTGGTTTGGAGGTGGAACAGCTGTCAAGGACACTGAGGGGGAGGTAGCAGGAGCTCACCCTAGAAGGAGGGGGATTGGCACTGGAGGTTACTAGAAAGGACAAGAAGACTCCATTCTGGGATTCAGGAGGTGAATTCATCCCTCAGTGTTGGGCAGGTGCTGAGTGGAAATACTGCTGGTTCCAGGTTGTGCCTCTGAGGCCTTCAGCAACTCCCGCTCCCTGTTGCAGGTACTGCTCTGGCTCACTGTAAATGGGGAGCTAGTGGAAGGGGAAATGGAGCCCCCTGGCACTCAGTGAAAGGGAAAGTGGTGGATTCTCCATCTCTTGAAGTCATTGAATGAAACTAGATGCCTTTCTGGAATGTTTGTGCCCAAAAAGTAACTATTGTCCTATACAGGAAGCCTATGATATGCAGGGGGTTAGATGAGATGCTCTAAAGGTCTCTTCTGGCCATAAAGTGTATTAATTTTGGAAACACTGAGTGTAGCATTGGGAGCAGCCTCTAATGTTTTACTGTCTAACCGGCTTGCTTCCTAGAATGAAGACGCATTGAGTGGGGTGATCCACAGAGAGTAGCTCAAACCTTCAAAATGTCAGGCCAGCAGCAGGATATTAGCACTTCAGGGGATGGGTGGGTGTGGCAGTGACATCACAAAGGCCTTTTGCAGGAGCTCAGCCTATTGGTCAAAGTTGTTAGGGAGGTGGTGACCTCAGAGAGAGATGCTCACATCAGCCAGGCAAAACAGGGGCGCAGGGCCAGGGAAACCTCAGAGACCCCTGTGGCTTTGCTTCAGCAAGTCTCCTTCTCGAGCTCTCTTTGAGGACTGAGAGAGTATTAGGGTTCACATATGTGAGTGTGAGCAGGAGCCTCTTTCGAGTTTTCTCCTTTCCTTTTACCCATTTTACTAGAAAACAGAAGTCCCTGTTGAGAAAGTAAGTGCCTCGGAGAGGTTTGTAACCTGTTCAGTCTGATCCACCTGGTGCCATCTGAATTCTAGGCATGGAAAACACTAGTTTAAGGTGGCAGAATTTTATTCCCTCCCTGGGATTTTGTCCCGTAGAATCACTGGGGATATTAGGAAAACAACAAGGAGTCTGGTGGCACCTTAAAGACTAACAGATTTATTTGGGCATAAGCTTTCGTGAGTAAAAACCTCACTTCTTCGGATGCATAGAGTGAAAGTTACAGATGCAGGCATTATATACTGACACATGGAGAGCAGGGAGTTACTTCACAAGTGGAGAACCAGTGTTGACAGGGCCAATTCAAAAATCAGGGTGGATATAGTCCACTCCCAATAATAGATGAGGAAGTGTCAATTCCAGGAGAGGAAAAGCTGCTTCTGTAGTGAGCCAGCCACTCCCAGTCCCTATTCAAGCCCAGATTAATGGTGTTGAATTTGCAAATGAATTTTAGTTCTGCTGTTTCTCTTTGAAGTCTGTTTCTGAAGTTTTTTTGTTCAATGATAGTGACTTTTAAATCTGTAATAGAATGACCAGGGAGATTGAAGTGTTCACTTACTGGCTTATGTATGTTACCACTCCTGATGTGCGATTTGTGTCCATTTATTCTTTTGCGGAGGGACTGTCCGGTTTGGCCAATGTACATGGGAGAGGGGCATTGCTGGCACATGATGGCATATATGACATTAGTGGATGTGCAGGTGAATGA
Source organism: Chrysemys picta bellii (assembly GCF_011386835.1). Classification (NCBI taxonomy): domain Eukaryota; kingdom Metazoa; phylum Chordata; order Testudines; family Emydidae; genus Chrysemys; species Chrysemys picta. The sequence goes on along the minus strand of NW_027052753.1, from coordinate 123,166 downwards.
GTCCCTGATGGTGTGGCTGATGTGGTTGGGTCCTCTGATGCTGTTGCCAGAGTAGATATGGGGACAGAGTAGGCAACGAGGTTTGCTACGGGGATAGGTTCCTGGGTTGGTGTTTCTGTGGTGTGGTGTGTAGTTGCTGGTGAGTATTTGCTTCAGGTTGGGGGGTTGTCTGTAAGCGAGGACTGGCCTGCCTCCCAAGGTCTGTGAGAGTGAGGGATCATTTTCCAGGATAGGTTGTAGATCGTGGATAATGCGCTGGAGAGGTTTTAGCTGGGGGCTGTATGTGATGGCCAGTGGTGTTCTGTTCTTGTTCTTGTTGGGCCTGTCCTGTAGTAGGTGATTTCTGGGTACCCGTCTTGCTCTGTCAATCTGTTTCCTCACTTCCCCAGGTGGGTATTGTAGTTTTACGAATGCTTGATAAAGATCTTGTAGGTGTTTGTCTCTGTCTGAGGGGTTGGAGCAAATTCGGTTGTATCTTAGGGCTTGGCTGTAGACAATGGATCGTGTGATGTGTCTTGGATGGAAGCCGGAGGCATGTAGGTACGTATAGCGGTCAGTAGGTTTCCGGTATAGGGTGGTGTCTATGTGACCATCACTTATTTGTACTGTAGTGTCCAGGAAGTGGATCTCTTGTGTGGACTGGTCCAGGCTGAGGTTGATGGTGGGGTGGAAATTGTTGAAGTCCAGGTGGAATTCTTCAAGGGCCTCCTTTCCATGGGTCCATATGATGAAGATGTCGTCAATGTAGTGCAAGTAGAGGAGGGGCACTAGGGGACGAGAGCTGAGGAAGCGTTGTTCTAAGTCAGCCATAAAAATGTTGGCATACTGTGGGGCCATGCGAGTACCCATAGCAGTGCCACTGACTTGAAGGTATAAGTTGTCCCCAAATCTGAAGTGGTTGTGGGTGAGGACAAAGTCACAAAGCTCAGCCACCAGGCTTGCTGTGGCCTCATCAGGGATACTGTTCCTGACAGCTTGTAGTCCATCCTCATGTGGAATATTGGTATAAAGTGCTTCTACATGCATGGTGGCCAGGATGGTGTTTCCAGGAAGAACATCAATGCATTGTAGTTTCCTCAGGAAGTTGGTGGTGTCTCGAAGATAGCTGGGAGTGCTGGTAGCATAGGGCCTGAGGAGAGAGGCCAAATAGCCAGATAATCCTGCCGTCAGAGTGCCAATGCCTGAGATGATGGGGCGTCCAGGGTTTCCGGGTTTATGGATCTTGGGTAGCAGATAGAATACCCCTGGTCGGGGTTCTGGGGGTGTGTCCATGTAGATTTGTTCCCGTACTATAGCTGGGAGTTTCTTGAGCAGATGGTGTAGTTTCTTTTGGTATTCCTCAGTGGGATCAGAGGATAGTGGCCTGTAGAATGTGGTCTTGGAGAGTTGCCTGGCAGCCTCCTGTTCATAATCTGACCTGTTCATTATGACTACAGCACCTCCTTTGTCAGCCCCTTTGATGATAATGTCAGAGTTGTTTCTGAGGCTGTGGATGGCATTGCGTTCTGTACGGCTGAGGTTATGGGACAAGTGATGTTGTTTGTCCACAATTTCAGCCTGTGCACGTCTGCGGAAACACTCTATGTAGAGGTCCAGTCTGTCATTTCGACCGTCAGGAGGAGTCCACGCAGAATTCTTCTTTTTGTAGTGTTGGTAGGAGGGTTCCTGTGGGTCAGTGCACTGTTCAGTGGTGCGTTGAAAATATTCCTTGAGTCGGAGACGAGGAAAGTAGGCTTCCAGATCACCGCAGAACTGTATCATGTTCGTGGGGACGGTGGGACAGAAAGAGAGTCCCCGAGATAGGACAGACTCTTCTGCTGGGCTAAGCGTGTGGTTGGAAAGATTGACAATGTTGTTAGATGAGTTGAGGGTACCATTGTTATAGCCCCTAGTGGCAGGTATTAGTTTAGATAACTTACAGTCCTTTTTCCTCTGTAGAGAAGTGAAGTGTGCATTGTAAATGGCTTGTCTCATTTTTGTAAAGTCCAGCCACGTGGAAGTTTGTGTAGAAGGCTGGTATTGTATGAGAGTCTCCAGTTCTGAGAGCTCATTCTTGATCTTCTCCTGTCTGCTGTACAGGATGCTGATCAGGTGGTTCCTCAGTTTCTTTGAGAGAGTGTGTGGCACAATCTCTCACCATACTCAGTGTAGTATGTTGATTGCAATGGATTTTTGACCTTCCGTCCTTTTGGTATGATGTCCATCTGTTTGCATTTGGAGAGGAAGATGATGTCTGTCTGTATCTGTGCAAGTTTTTTGTTGAGGTTGATGGATTTCCACTCCATACGGCTAAATTTAGTGCCTTGCATGGTGTCAAGTATCAGGGGGTAGCCATGTTAGTCTGTATCTACAAAAACAACAAGGAGTCTGGTGGCACCTTAAAGACTAACAGATTTATTTGGGCATAAGCTTTCGTGAGTAAAAACCTCACTTCTTCGGATGCATAGAGTGAAAGTTACAGATGCAGGCATTATATACTGACACATGGAGAGCAGGGAGTTACTTCACAAGTGGAGAACCAGTGTTGACAGGGCCAATTCAAAAATCAGGGTGGATGTAGTCCACTCCCAATAATAGATGAGGAGGTGTCAATTCCAGGAGAGGAAAAGCTGCTTCTGTAGTGAGCCAGCCACTCCCAGTCCCTATTCAAGCCCAGATTAATGGTGTTGAATTTGCAAATGAATTTTAGTTCTGCTGTTTCTCTTTGAAGTCTGTTTCTGAAGTTTTTTTTGTTCAATGATAGTGACTTTTAAATCTGTAATAGAATGACCAGGGAGATTGAAGTGTTCACATACTGGCTTATGTATGTTACCATTCCTGATGTCCGACATGGGGACATTAGGGTTTGTCCTTTTCCTTTTACCTTTTCCTCCATCCCTCCTTCCATTCTCTTCATCTCTTACTTCTTTTGTCCTTTCTCTTGTTCCCCTCACACCACCAGGAGTGGTGTGTGTGTGTGTGTGTGTGTGTGTGTGTGTGTGGTGCTGATGGTTCTCTTCTCCTCCCCTTGTGGGGAGTTGATCCAAAACTGTGGGGTTGAAATAGTGCTTGGACCCCACTGACAGTAGATGCTGCCATTGTGTGACTTAGCATTAGTGTCTGGGATGACTTGGGTCAAGATCTCAACCTCCCTGCAACCCACTTCACTGCTGTCAGAATCCCTCCTGCACACCCTGTTAGAGCCGCCTCCCTGCCCAACCTGTGTCAGGGTGGAGAAGAGGGTTCTGATTACTTGAGCTGTGGTTTGGAGGTGGAATATCTGTGAAGGGCACTGAGCAGGAGGTAGCAGGAGCTCACCCTACAAGGAGGGGGGTTGGCTCTGGAGGTTTCTAGAAAGGACAAGAAGACTCCATTTTGGGGTTCAGGAGGTGAATTCATCTCTCATTGACGGGCAGGTGCTGGGTGGAAATACTGCTGGTTCCAGGTTCCCTTAATTCCCCCTGATTCCTCGGGGCGTTTGAGTCTCTGACAGGTTCTCGTTCCCTTGCAGCAGGAGGACGTCAGGGCCAAAATGATGCACCAGCTCCGCATCATCCTGCACTTACGCCACGTGCCTGAGACACTGCAGGGGCTGCGCCTCTGAGGCCTTCAGGAACTCCCGCTCCCTGCTGCAGGTACTGCTCTGGCTCACTGTAAATGGGGAGCTAGTAGAAGGGGAAATGGAGCCCCCTGGCCCTCACTAAAAGAGAAAGTGATGGATTCTCCATCTCTTAATGTCATTTAATTTAGACTAGATACCTTTCTGGAATGTTTGTGCCCAAAAAGTAACTATTGTACTATACAGGAAGCCCATGATATGCAGGGGCTTAGATGAGATGCTCTAAAGGTCTCTTCTGGCCATAAAGTGTAGTAATTTTGGAAACACGGAGTGTAGCATTGGGAGCAGCCTCTGATGTTTTACTGTCTAGCCGGCTTGCTTCCTAGAATGAAGACCCATTGAGTGGGGTGATTCACACAGAGTAGCTCAAACCTTCAAAGTGTCAGGCCAGCAGGAGGACATTAGCACTTCAGGGTTTGGTTGGGTGTGGCAGTGACATCACAAAGGCCTTTTGCAGGACGTCAGCTTATTGGTCAAATGTGTTAGGGAGGTGGTGACCTCAGAGAGAGATGCTGACATCAGAGAGAGATGCTGACATGAGGGCCAGGGAAACCTCAGAGACCCCTCTGGCTTTGCTTCAGCAAGTCTCCTCCTTGAGGTCTCTCTTTGAGGAAAGTAAGTGCCTCGGAGAGGTTTGTATCCTGTTCAGTCTGATCCACCTGGTGCCAGCTGAATTCTAGGCATGGAAAACACTAGTTCAAGGTGGCAGAATTTTATTCCCTCCCTGTGATTTTGTCCCGTAGAATCACTGGGGACATTAGTGTTTGTCCTTTTCGTTTTACCTTTTCCTCCCTCCCTCCTTCCTTTCTCTTCATCTCTTACTTCTTTTGTCCTTTCTCCTGTTCCCCTCCCACCACCGGGAGTGGTTTGTGTGTGTTTGTGTGTTGCTGGGGGTGCTCTTCACCTCCCTTTGTGGGGAGTTCATCCAAACCTGTGTGGTTGAAATAGTGCTTGGACTCCACTGACACTAGATGCTGCCATCGTGTGGATTAGCATTGGTGTCTGGGATGACTTGGGGCAAGATCTCAACCTCCCCGGAACCCACTTCACTGCTGCCAGAATCCCTCCTGCCCCCCCTGCTAGAGCCGCCTCTCTGGCCAACCTGGGTGGGGGTGGAGAAGAGGGTTCTGATAACTTGAGCTGTGGTTTGGTGGTGGAACATCTGTCAAGGGCACTGAGAGGGAGGTAGCAGCAGCTCACCCTTCAAGGAGGGGATTTGGCACTGGAGGTTACTAGAAAGGACAAGAAGACTCCATTCTGGGGTTCAGGAGGTGAATTCATCCCTCAGCGGTGGGCAGGTGCTGAGTGGAAATACTGCTGGTTCCCGGTGCCCTTAATTCCCCCTGATTCCTCGGGGCGTTTGAGTCTCTGACAGGTTCTCGTTCCCTTGCAGCAGGAGGACGTCACGGCAAAAGTGATGCACCCGCATCATCCGCCACTTGCGCCAGGTGCCTGAGACACTGCAGGGGCTGTTCCTCTGAGTCTTTCAGCAACTCCCACTCCCTGCTGCAGGTACTGCTCTGTCTCACTGTAAATGGCGAGCTAGTGGAAGGGGAAATGGAGCCCCCTGGCACTCACTAAAAGGGAAAGTGGTGGATTCTCCATCTCTCGATGTCATTGAATGAAGACTAGATGCCTTTCTGGAATGTGTGTGCCCAAAAAGTAACTATTGTACTATACAGGAGGCCTATGATATGCAGGGGCTTAGATGAGATGCTCTAAAGGTCTCTTGTGGTCATAAAGTCTACAAATTTTGGAAACACTGAGTGTAGTATTGGGAGCAGCCTGTGATGTTTTACTGTCTAGCCGGCTTGCTTCCTAGAATGAAGACGCATTGAGTGGGGTGATCCACAGAGAGTACCTGTGTCAAGGCTGTATCCCCACTTTGAAGTTTAGGGTACAAATGTAGGGGCCTGCATGAAAACGTCTAAGCTTAACCACCATCCCAAGGCTAATTTCCTCCCCTGGGTAGCCTTGAGAAACCTTTCACCAATTCCCTGGTGAATACAGATCCAAACCCCTTGGATCTTAAAACAAGGAGAAATAAACCATCCCCCCTCCTTCCTCCCACCAACTTCTGGTGAATACAGATCCAACCCTCTTGGATCTAAAAGAAGGAGAAATTAACCATTCCCCTCCTTCCTCCCACCAACTCCTGGTGAATCAAGATCCAAACTCCTTGGATCTTAAAACAAGGAAAAATCAATCAGGTTCTTAAAAATAAGGCTTTTAATTAAAGAAAAAGGTAAAAATCATCTCTGTCAAATCAGTATGGAAATTAACCTTACAGGGTAATCAAACTTAAAGAGCTCAGAGGACTCCCCTCTAGTCTTAGGTTCAAAGTACAGCAAACAAAGATAAACACTCTAGGAAAAGGTACATTTACAAGTTGAGAAAACAAAGGAAAACTAACACGCCTTGTTTGAAATAGGAGAGACTTGTTTAGAAAGATGTGGAGAACCTGGATTGATGTCTGGTCCCTCTCAGTCCCGAGGGCGAACACCCACACAAACAAAGAACACAAACAAAAGCCTTCCCCTCCCCAAGATTTGAAAGTATCTTGTCCCCTTATTGGTCCTTTAGGTCAGATGCCAGCCAGGTTACCTGAGCTTCTTAACCCTTTAGAGGGAAAAGGATTTTGGAGTCTCTGGCCAGGAGGATTTTATAGTACTGTACACAGGACAGCTGTTACCCTTCCCTTTATAGTTATGACAACCTCAAAGCTTCAAAGTGTCAGGCCAGCAGCAGGACATTAGCACTTCAGGGTTTGGTTGGGTGTGGCAGTGACATCACAAAGGCCTTTTGCAGGATGTCAGCTTATTGGTCAAATGTGTTAGGGAGGTGGTGACCTCCGAGAGAGATGCTGACATCAGCCTGGCAGGACAGGAGCACAGGGCCAGGGAAACCTCAGAGACCCTGTGGCTTTGCTTCAGCAAGTCTCCTTCTCGAGGTCTTTCTTTGAGGACTGAGAGAGTATTAGGGTTCACGTATGTGAGTGCGTGCAGGAGCCTCTTTCGAGTTTTCTCCTTTCCTTTTACTGATTTTACTAGAAAACAGATGTCCCTGTTTAGAAGGTAAGAGCCTCCAAGAGGTTTTGGCAGCTGCTCAGTCTGATCCACGTGGTGCCAGCTGAATTCTAGGCATGGAAAACAGTAGTTTAAGATGGCAGAATTTTATTCCATCCCTTGGATTTTGTGCCGTAGAATCACTGGGGACATTAGGGTTTGTCCTTTTTGTTTTACCTTTTCCTCCATCCCTCCTTCCTTTCTCTTCATCTCTTACTTCTTTTGTCCTTTCTCCTGTTCCCCTCCCACCACCAGGAGTGGTGTGTGTGTGTGTGTTGCTGGGGGTGCTCATCACCTCCCCTTGTGGGAAGTTCATCGAAAACTATGGGGTTGAAATAGTGTTTGGACTCCACTGACACTAGATGCTGCCATCCTGTGACTTGGCATTAGTGTCTGGGATGACTTGGGGCAAGATCTCAACTTCCCCGCAACCCACTTCACTGGGTTGCGGGGCCATCAGCAACTCCCGCTCCCTGCTGCAGGTACTGCTCTGGCTCACCGTAAATGGGGAGCTAGTGGAAGTGGAAATGGAGCCCCCTGGCACTCACTAAATGGGAAAGTGATGGATTCTCCATCTCTTGATGTCATTGATTGAAGACTAGATGCCTAACAACACCTAACAAGAGGCAAGATAAATAAAAATCAGATAAACTGTATGGGTTTTATCTTGACCTGCATTCTGATTACCAAGAATCTTCACTCCCCAGGAATGAAGATTATTTAGATAGAATCAATAATACAGAATACGCCATATAAAGCAATTCAGAATCACCATTTACCCTGACTCAATACTTTAAGGAGAAGAACACTCTGATGGCTTGGATACCATCTTATCGGATTCAGTGTTGTTGAAAGCTATGACACTGATAGAAATAGAGCAGACATTTGTCTGACACTTCATCGAGAGGCCTTCGGGAGCCACTGAAGGAAGATCAGTCAATAGGCAGACAAATGTAACTGGGGCCGAGCTGTGCACCCAGCAGGCCAAACATGGTTCCCCACACACCTGGAAATGTGAGTTACGGGTAGGCAATGCGGGGTAATCACGATGGACAAGGAAGCTTTCCTCACCAAGTGAATGATGGACATCGTACTGGAAAAGGGGGAGGGAGGGATGCTGATGCTCTGTGTAATTCAAAACTGAGTAGGCTAATGTACATTCATGCCTGGCAATAACTGAGGGAACATTGTTAGGGGGCTTATTCCTTCACCCTCTCACTTCCCTGGTCCTTCTCGCATGAACAGAGAGTAACAATACCCAAAGTCCGAAGGTGCAAACAATTCGATGAACTTCCAGGAAGCATGATTCCAGTTTCCTTCTCAATCCAAGATACGCAACTTCAGCTACGTGAATAGCATAGCTGAAGTCGAAGTATCTTGGATCGAATTACCTGGGGTCCAGACAGCGCGGGATCGGTGGCCGTGGCTCCCCCGTCAACTGCACTACCGCCGCTCACTCTGGTGGAGTTCCGGAGTCGACGGTGTGCACGTTCGGGGATCGATATATCGATCCCAGATAAATCGATTGCTACCCGCCGATACGGCGCGTAGTGAAGACGTACCCTAGTGTCCCCCTTCCCAGCTCTGACACCACAGAGCCTTGCCTGTGTCCCTGTTCCTGTTCCCATTCCCTGTTCCCATTCCTGCCCTTAGCAAAACATGATCCCAATTCCCCCACCCACAGTCTCTGTTCCCATTCCCCCCTTACTTCCTGATTGACTGCAGACTATATAGTAAAACTTGAGTTCTGCTTAGCTAGGGTTACCATATTTCAGCAAGCAAAACAGAGGACGGGAGGAGCCCCGCCCCTGTCCCTCCCACTTCCCACCCCCCAGAACCCCCAACCCTCCCCCCGTTCCTTGTCCCCTGACTGCCCCCTCCTGGGACCCCTGCCCCTAACTGCCCCCCAGGACTCCACCCCCTATCTAAGCCTCCCTGCCTCTTGTCCCCTGACTGCCCCAACCCTTATCCACACCCCCACCCCCAGACAGACCCCTGGGACTCCCACGCCCCATCCAACCACTCCCCACCCCCTGACAGCCCCCCCCCCAGAACTCCCAACCCATCTAAACCCCTCTGCTCCCTGTCCCCTGACTGCTCCGATCCCTCTCCCCACTCCTGCTCCCTGACAGCTCCCCCCCAGAACTCCCAACCCCCCACCCCTCCCGCTCCTTGTCCCCTGACTGCCCCCTCCTGGGACCCCTGCTCCTAACTGCCCTCCAGAACCCCACCTCCTACCTAAGCCTCCCTGTTCCTTATCCCCTAACTGCTCCTTCCTAAGACCCCCCCCAACTGCCCCCCAGGACCCTACCCCCTACCTGTACCCTGACTGCCCAAAACTTTCTCCACTCCCCCCAAAAAGCCCCCCCCTGAACTCCCGACCCCCCCCCCACCGTTTCTTGACTGCCCCCTCCAGAACCTTCCTGCCCCCCTGGCCCCCTTACCCTGCTGCTCAGAACAGGGTGTTGGGCTCTGCGCGAGCCGGAGATGTGGCTGCGCTCCCCAGCACAACACACAACGCGGTCCCTGGCCCTGCACAGTGCTGCTGGAGCCGGGCGCGGGGCTGCCGGGGAGGAGCTGCCGGCTCAGAATGCAGGGAGGGAGGGAGGAGGAGGAGCTCCTCTACAGCTGCTCCGGAGTCCAGCCCGTGACTTTCCTGCAGCCCTCCCAGCCGCTCGCTCTGCTCTGCCGGGGGGGGGGGGAATCCCGGACATTTTGAGTGATTTACAAATTCCCCCCGGACGCTATTTTTAGCACAAAAAGGAGGACATGTCCGGGTAAATCCGGACGAATGGTAACCCTAGCCGACCCAGGCTGGAGACGCGCCTCCTCCCCCCACACCCTCCTTACCTGCTTCAGGCTTCCCGTGAATCAAATATTCGTGGGAAGCAGGGGAGGGGGCGGAGTTGGGGCGGGGACTTTGGGGAAGGGGCAGAGTTGGGGCGGGGGGGCATGGGCGGGGCCCCGTGGAGTGTTCTCCTTTTGGAGGCTCAAAATATGGTAACCCTAGGGTCGGCCCGCCCAGCACTGCCAGTCCCCGGCCCGGCCCCCGGCCGAGCACCTCCGGCCCGCCCAGCACTGCCGGCCCCCGGCCGAGCACCTCCGGCCCGCCCAGCACTGCCGGCCCCCGGCCGAGCACCCCCGGACCAGCCTCGCCGACCGCCGGCCCCCGAGCCCCCGGCCCGGCCGACCTCCGTCCCCCAAGCCCCCGGCCCGGCCCGGCCGACCTCCGTCCCCCGAGCCCCCGAGCCGCCGGCCCCCGAGCCCCCGGCCCGGCACCGCTGGCTCCCGAGCCCCCGGCCCGGCACCGCTGGCCGCCGGCCCGCATGTCCCGATTTTCCCGGACATGTCCGGCTTTTGGGGATTTCCCCCCGGACGGGGATTTGGAGCCCAAAAAGCCGGACATGTCCGGGAAAATCCAGACGTATGGTAACCCTACTCTATGCACGGTAAGAGAAGGGACAAAGGAAGCAGCCATTAAACAGAAGACTAGATCCTGGATGAAATTTGGCCAGTAAGACTGTTGAGAGCTTTGCTTTGAATGTAACACAATTTGTTAAGTTAGGCGCCAATTGTGTTTTATCGTCATTTTTCTTCTAACCATTTTGGACGTTTATGCCTCCTTACTTGTATTCACTTAAAATCACTCTCTTTGTAGTTAATAAACTTGTTTAATTGTTATATCTAATCGAGTGTGATTAAATTGAAGTGTCTGGGAAACTCAATTTGGTGTAACAAATTGTGCATATTATTTCTTTTAAAGAAATATGGACTTTTTATGAATTTGTCTTGTGCAGAGAGGGCTTGGCATTACAGGACAGATATTGCTGGGGGAACACCCTGAAATATAACCAAGGTGTGGCTGGCTGGTAGGATTGCCAAATTTCTAATCACACAAAACAGAACACCTCTGCCCTGTCCTCTCTCTTCTTCGAGGCCCCGCCTATGCCCTGCTCCTTCTCCGAGGCCCCGCCTCTGCTTGCTTCATGCCCCTCTCCAATCGTTGCTCACTCTTCTTCACCCTCATTCACTTTCACCGGGCTGGGGCAGAGGATTGGAGGGGGAGGCGAGGACTCTGGCCTGGGGGGTGCAGGCTCTGGGGTGGGGCCAGGGATGAGGGGTGCGGGGTTCCAGCTGCAGTTACTGCAGCTGCGAGGAAGCAGCTGCCAAGACCCTGCAGCCTCTGGGCACATGGGTGGTCCTGCAGCTCTACACATTGGTCACTGTACCCTCTACACATTGGAGCACTTAGGGGCCACAGGGACTTAGTGGCCACTTCTAGGAGCCACGTGGCGCTGGGGCAGGCAAGAAGCCTGCCTTAGTCCCAAGCCCCTGCTGCACCGCCGACTGGACTTTTAACAGTCCACCAGAGCCACCAGGGTCCCTTTTCGACCAGGCGTTCTGGTGGAAAACTAGCTGCCTGGCAACCCTACTGGCTGGCTGCTGCACACACACAGACGTAGCTGGGAGGGACTTGCATGCTGGAGGCTGTTTGTGAGCAGTCCTGACTGGTGCGTACAGCAGCAAAGCAGTGAAAAGGGAACCCCAGGTTAGGGGGAAAGGGTGACACAGCTACGCACTAGTCTAGATTGTCCCCTGGGTATGTCACACCTGCCTTCTGCAGGGTTTTGTGACTCACAGTCTAAGGCGTCAGTCTCTCCCCCATTTGTTGTGCAGGAGCTCAGGCGCCTAACTCAGGCTTTGTGAATCCCAGTGATTTTTCTAGGTGCCTAGAAGTGAAGTGTTGTGACGCTCAGCATCACTGTGCCTAACTCCTGTTGTGTATTCAGACCGTCGGGCCAACGTCCCTTTGTGGAGCTGGACCTAATCTCATTTTGTAATGGCAGCACAATATCATAATCTTGTGCTTAGAGTTTAGACATGGAGCCCTGGGTGAACTTGATTTTCTCTGTGAACTGCTGCATGTGAATCAGATTAAAGCAAAGTGGCAGCACATCACAAGTCAAATCAGCTTTAAGGAAACCCACGAAACCAAAAGAAGGGGTTACTCTCCTGTGCAGTAACTGTAGTTCTTCTAGAGGGTGTGTCCCTAGGGGTGCACCACACTGGGCCTGCGTGTGCCCCTTGTGCCCTGCATCTAGGCCAGTGGCTCTCAAACTTTTGTACTGGTGACCCCTTTCACATAGCAAGCTTCTGAGTGCGACCCCCTCCCCTATAAATTAAAATTTATTTTTTTTAAATTAACCATTATAAATGCTGGAGGCAAACCGGGATTTGGGGTGGAGGTTGACAGCTCACAACCTCCCATGTAATAACCTCGCGACTCCCTGAGGGGTCCTGACCCCAGTTTGAGAACCCCTGGTCTAGGCCATATCAGGCTGCATGGCCAAACAGTCCGCTGAGTTCCTTCTGCACCACCAAGTCTGAGCAGAAACTCTGAAGCAGAGGGGAGGCGGACGGGTAGTGGGGCATCCAGAGGGGGACACATCTCAAAGAACTACAGTTACTACACAGGGGGAGTAACCCCTTTTTCTTCTTCAAGTCCTATCCCTACTACCGCTCAGGGTGATTTCTGAGCAGTATCCCCAGTAGGAGGAAGAAGCTTTGGAATGGAGTCCAGAACAGAAGAGAAAATTGCGTTGCTGACTGCAGCATCAGACCTGGAGACATCGACTAATGCATAGTGTCTAGCGAAAATATCTACTGAAGACCACATATCGGTCCTGCAGCTGTCTGAAATGGGCACATTTTAAAGTAGATCTATAGATGTAGACTGTGATCTGGTTGAATGTGCCAAAATACTGATAGGGAGTGTAATGGCGACAGCTTGGTATCAAGTTGTGATTCAAAAGTCTCTGGATGGAAATGACAAATCCCTTAAATCTATCTGCAATCAAAATGAATAGTCTATTGGATTTGTGAAATGGTTTAGTTCTGTCGAGGTAGAAGGCTTCTGCCCTCCTGACATCTGGAGTGTGGAGAACTGTCTCCTGGTGGGAAGTATGTGGTTTTGGGAAGAAAACTGGCAGCTATATGGTCTGATTCAGGTGAAAATTGGAAGTCACGTTAGGGAGAAAGCTGGGATGCAGTCGGAAGGAGACCTTCTCCTTGTGAAACATTGAAAGGGGGTGTGGGGAGGGGCTGCCATGAATGCACCAATCTCGCTGACTCTGTGAGCTGAGGTATAAGTATGAAAGGGATTTTTGAGCCATTGGTGATCCACTGAATCTCTGTTTGTTTGCAGGAGTGTAGATGCCCAAAGTGCATAATATGGTCCTGGAATCTTTAAGGGGATTTAATGACTTGTCAGTGTTCTCTGCAAACAACTTTCATCTGCCAAATTGAAGAGCCTCAACTGTATTCTGAATTTCCCTGGGGAAGCCAGACAATATCAGCCAGGAAGCCCGGCACAGAACTGCCGCCACAGAGATGCAGTGTCTGTATCATCAAGAGCTGCCTGCAAAGACATTCTTGCCAACAACTGACCCTCAGCAACAATTGCCTGGAATTGTTCTCTTTGATCCGAGTGAAGGCATTCAATAAATGACTCAAATTATGTATAGTTGGTAAAGTATTTGGCCATAAATGCTGGGTAATTTGCATAGAGGAATTGCAGCATAGCTGATGAATAGGCCTTCCAGCCTAGTGGGGTCCAGATGCTTTTGGTCTCTGTCATATGGGGTGGATTTGTAATGGTGTTCACCACATCAACAAAGAGAGGTTGGAAAACAGCAATTCAGAGTCCTTGGAGGGGACATAGTATTATTTGTTAGCCCTCCTACAAGTGGGTGTCACCGTAGCTGGGATTTGCCAGATGGTTCTAGTGGGTTCCCATAGAGCCTCATTAATGGGAAAGGTGACTCCTGATGGCGTCACAGAGTGCAGAATATCCAGCAGCTTGTGTTGGAGTTCTCCAAGTTCTTCCAGTGGTATCTGCAGATTCTGGCACTGGCTTAATGTGGTCCTGGAACTGGCAAAAATCATGAACTAGCAGAAAGGCATCAGGGCCTCATCTGGGAAGGAGGTCTGAGATGTGGCTTCTTTGTCTGCCCTGGACTGCTGTTCCTGAAATGTTTCCTCTTGCTGCTGGGGAGGGGAAGTTTGGGTCTCCCTGTCATCCCAATGGGATGGGGCTGGGACCTAGAGAACTGCTGACAATAGGCAGTATAGGGATTCCAATATGTCCCTTGAGGCCATTACTGGGAAGGGGGTAGCATCCGGAGCTGCTCCCACCAGGATCGATGAGGTCCCAAAACATCTCCCCTGCCCCTTCGGGAAAGGGGTGTGTGTGTGTGAGGATGCTTTGGAGAACCTTGCACAAAAAGAGAGGAGGTAGAGGGAAGGTCATCTGGAGCAGCTCCCAGAGAATGGGACTGGCGGGACAATGGCACCGGGGAGGCAAAGGGATCTGGAGATGGGGGATTCTCGATACCGAAAGGTGCTCTGTGGCTGCTACCAACAGAGACTGAGGTTCAGCACTCATCACCAATTCCTTTTGTAGTCTGACGTCCTGAGGTACCGAGAGCTTTTGTGGTACCGAGAGGTGTCTGTCCTTTTCTGATGGCAATGGAGTCCTGGGGTGCCACGGGGCTGGTGCAGATGAGGTTGAAGGCTTTCATGGTACCTCAGCAGTTGGTAAGGATATTGAGAGTGGAGTCTGAGATGACAGTACTGCTCCTTCTTGTTTGGTGCTACCAGGGTCTTCCCAGAGCTCTGGTTGGACTTAGAATCGTGGCATTTTCCCATGTCCACCATATTGGAGGAGCCTCTTCCACCTTGAGGAAAACCTCTCAGAGGCTGTAGATCTGGCTGGAGTGAATTCTTTTTGTGGAGGAACCCCTGGGAAGGGCACTAGATCTGCTCTTCTGGGAGACTTCAGAGGAAGGCTCTGAGAATTTCTCCTTCCCAGAAGAATGCTGAGCTGAGGTGGAAGGGCCCTATTTGCCCCTGGTAACTGACGTCCAGGGGTTTCCTGACCTGACTCAGGAGCAGGCTGGAGGGAATTCTCCATCATAAGGTGTCAAAGTTTGACTGCCTGGTTCTTCCCAGCCCCATAGTTCAGGCCTAGGCATACATTGCACTTCTGCAGCATGTATGATTCACCCAGGCATCTTTACAAGAGAGGCAGCATTTGAGCTGAATGAAGCGGACATGCCCCTTACAGGGGAGTCTGTGATGGATCCCGCACTTTCTCTTCTTGTGAGGGTGTTCAGGGCGCCATTTCTCGCCCCTGATCTGGGGTATTAACTGTCCCACTAGTATCCCAGAAAAGGGAGTGGAGAGGGAGGGACCCCAGCCCGACCTCTACTCCGGGTCCCAGCCCAGGGGCCCTTGGTATAGTGGCAAACCACTTGAACTAGTGATTCCTTCCCCTGGGCTACTCTCCTCTCTGGCCCTTCAGCTTGTGGAGCTTCCTGCCCTCTCTCTGCTTGGGCTAAGTTTCTCCCAACCCCTTGTGTCTGTGGAGTTCCTCTGCTCGGTACAAGCTGGGTTTCCCTTTACCAAGGGTCTTGGGCTTCTGGTCCGCCACTGCACTTTTCCAAACTCTCCTCTGCCTCCCTTCAAACTGCTCTCTGCTCCAACAACAAAGCACTCTGCTTCAGTTCCTCCAACTGTCTGATTGAAGCAGGGGGGGTTTTATCAGGTGACTGGCTTCAGGTGCTCTAATTGGTCTAATTGGCTTCAGGTGCACTAATTAAACTGTAGCAGCGTCTCTTCCCTCTACAGGAAATATGGTTCTCAACATCCTGGGGCTTCCATATAGCCCATCTATCACTCTCCTGCTGCCATCTGGCCATGCTGTATCACAATATATATACCTTTATTTTCTATCAAATGGAGAACAAATACCTAACAAACTGACTAATAAAAAGATACAAGCTACTGTGGTAGATCAGAAGCAGATATACTTGGGGGATGGTTTGCACGCGCAACCTGATATTGCCTTGTCAAGGCTGATTCCCCATTCCGGCACTTTGAGTGCAGAGGGTGGGGGCCCGCAAGGATTTTAAAAGTTAATACTGGCCACTCCAGGCTTCTAAACTCCCAAGGTTACAGTTTCTCTCTGACCTTGGCTTGGTAAACACTGCCATCAACCAAATGCAAAACCCTTTTTGGAACCCAAGAAGACACCCTTGGGAATTCCTTCTGGTGAGGTACCCTCAAGCCCTTTCACCTCCGCCCCCTTTGGGGAAGAGCTGAGAAAGAAAACAAAGGAAATTAGCTGTTGCCACCAGTTAATTAAACATGTGCACAAATCTCTTAGGACACCAAAAATCCAATCATGTGCTATACAACAGCGCTTCTGGGATTATCCGTTTCAGTCTAACATCTCTTTCTACCTTCTTCAGACTCACTCTTTTCAGCCGCCTCTATGAATTTCTCTTTTCTAAAGTCTTTGTAGTCTTCTTTGATCTTCACACAAGTTCCTTTGCACAGTGTTCTGTATTCTTTGCCCATTTTTCCTTCTAATTTCATGCGCACCGTCCTTGCCATCAGATTCACAATTTCCTCACTGATCCTCTGCTTGCATCCCAACATTTTCAATGCTTTTCCCTTCTTAGCTGCTGAGATTAGCTGTGAGATAAACTATTCAGAGGCCTCATCGATGTCCTTGTTGACCTTTATACTCAAGGTTCATTTCACTCACTTCCTGTACAAATGCCTCTTCGTTGAAGTGCCATTTTTGCTTCAGTTTCTGGCTATCTCTCAACTTCATAGACATTGTCAACACATATTTTGAGCGGAACATATTTTGAGCGGGCTGATCCTGTGAAAATGATTCGTTCTCGTATTGTCGCTACATCATTAAAGATTCTTCTGGTATCCGTCTTTATATAATCAATCTGATTCAGTGCGACTCCATCCAGATGTTTCCTTGTCCACTGCCGACAAGGTTCTTTTTCAAATATTGTGTTCATTATGTGGAGATGGTTTGCCTCTCCGAATGCAACCAGACAATCATTTCTTACACCTTTACTGAATTTTCTCACATACTTTTCTTTTTCAATCTTTTTTCCACTTACTATTGCATTGAAGTCCCCTTGGATAATTGTGTAGGTGGATCTTTTCTGCATTACCTCCTCCAGCTCTTCGTAGATATGGTCCATTTCTTCATCTTCCTCTTGCTGCGTGGGAGCATACACCTGAATAATTTGAATCGTTCTCCTTCATTTTATCTGAAGCGTGAGACCTGCTATTTGGGGTGACACGATGTTGCCGCTAACTATCCTTGGAACTGTTTCTTTCCTGACAATGACTCCTACACCGCCAATCCTTGCTCTATTGTCAAGTGATCTTCCTAGGAATACTTGCTCTCAGCTTTTCCATTGTGCAATGAGGTCTTTTATTCTTGTGTCAGAGGGGTAGCCGTGTTAGTCTGGATCTGTAAAAAGCAACAAAGAGTCCTGTGGCACCTTAAAGACTAACAGATGTAGTGGAGCATAAGCTTTTGTGGGTGAATGCCCACTTCATCAGATGCATGTCTTTTATTCTTGTTTCACATAACCCTATGACCTCGGCTTTTATTGATTTTCTGACTTCAATGTAAATGTCAATATATGAATCGGATGACAGTGTTCTTGTGTTGTGACTTGCAACAAATAGTTAGACTAGCCTCTGTTTTTCGTCCTGTGTTATCCCAGGTCAGGCTGACGCATGAGTCTGAGCTGTTTTCCAGTTTATTCTGCATTGTGTGGCTTGTTTGGCAGGAGAATCTTGCAGCAGTGCATTCGGGGTGCCAACCCTTGTGTCCTGTAGCTGCGGTACCCCCTCCACTTTGGCCAGGTTGCCCTAGCTTAATAGAGGTATGGTCAGACTACCTACTACCCTGGAGGCTAGCTCAACACCATCTCAGCTTGGTAAGACCTGCCACAGCATATGCTCTGCCGTACTTCAAACCCCTTTCACCCTCACACCAATGCTGAAGTAGGGAGGCAGGATTTTTGGGGGGGGGCCCTCATGCCCTTCCCAAATGGGAGAGCTTAATTCTCAGCACTCTACATTCAGCATTTTCTGATTTGCTGTCAAGAGGACCCCTGCCCCCAACACAGACAGACAAACTTAACGGTGCCCCCTTCAATCCCTGCCCTCAGTGGTCCCTCAGGGAGATTGCATTACTTTACCCTCCCTCCACCTCTGCCAACCAGCATCAAGTATCTCCCAGCTCAATGGTGCTACTCAGGCACCGCCAGGGTCCATGGGATGTTATGAATGGGAGCACTGATCTGGAGCTCAGTAAGGCACAGAGACAAGGGCAGTTAGGTGGAGGAGCTGTGAGGTGCTGCCATATTCCCAGTTCCTATTGCCATCCTCACAGGGGCAGAATCGCTACTGGTCCCCCAGAATAGCTGTGTCTCATTTATGATGATAAACAGATATCTGCCTACACTATCCGCAAATCCTGAACCAGCAATCACAGTCCTCGGTAAACACCCACATCAGGAATGTGACAGAGCAATGAATATATGAGAGCAGGTGAGGGACTGAGATGTGGCACATTGAACAAACGGGAAATTGATGGAGAATACTTAGAAAATCGTGACAGTGACGCCACCTGCCAGTCCCAACCTTTTCCCAGCTGGTACAATCCTGTCCCAGCTGGGGACACATGTGGGTATGTTATAAATACTGCAGTAAGGAACATCCTCACAGTATGTAAGACACACGCCGCTGCTTTCACCAAACGCCAACCTCCTCCCCTGAGAAGAACCGACGTTCATCCAGAGCCAAAGGAATAAACTTGAAGGATGTTTTGCCCCTACCACAAAAGGAGATTGGATCTGACCTGGGTTTGGTGGTGTTGAAAACTGTTAGACAAGTGGGGAAATGCTTGGCCTAGACTGGGAGAGACTGGCCAGTTGTCTCACAGTTCATGGAAAGGCCTTCAAGGGCCCTAGTGCAGAGAGCCTTTAACAGGCAATAAATGTCATTGGGGCCCAGGGTGCGTATCATTCCTGGATCCCCACACGGGATGACAGACACCTGGAAATGTGAGTTACAGGAGATGGACTGGGAACAGTCACAGTCTAGACAGGGGAGTGCTCTGAAACAGACTGAACGATGGACCACCCCTTCATATGGGAAGAGGGAGGGATTCATTCTCTTCTGAACAGAGTGTAGCTGTGCAAATATTGTCTGGATGCCTTGAGTAACTCCATGGTCAATAGGCTAATGCAGATTCACTCCTGACCAGAACTCAGAGGCATCCCAAACAAAGAGTGTAGAGACAGGGCCCTAGCCCAGAGAACTGGCTCAACTGCCAGTCCCTCAGAGAACTGACACAAGCTACTGAATCTCTTGGAGGCTAACGCTGAAGGCGCGAAGCTCTGAGATGAGGGCAGCTGTAATCCAGTATCTCCAAAGATGGGCTTTTATTCTTCAGCTTTCACCTCATTATCTAGTCCTCCTGGCCTCATTAGGCTGCTGTAGTGACTCTCCAGACTGAAGGTGTGTGAAGCACTTGGAGCTTCCTGTAATAATCTATGAATACTTAAGGCCCTTCGGTTTTAGTTTTTCAATTTTTTTTTAATTGCCTGGGTTTTACAAAAGCTGTTATTCAGTTTTTACTATTTTCATCCAATTTTTGGACCTCTCCAGTATATGAAAATACAGATTATGTTAAGAACAGCCAATACATTATATTAGATAAATGTGTTTATGTCAATAACAAATTAGCCTAAATGGAAAGGTGATGCTGTCTGTTAAAATAAGGCAATGTAGTGGAAGATCTACACACACACACGCATCCACATATGTAAGCAGGGTCTGAATGAATTCCCGACAGCTAGCTGGGAGTGGGAGAGAGTTCAGGAAAAAACTGTTTACATGAACACACCTAGGCTATGGCTACACTGGCGCTTTACAGCGCTGCAACTTTCTCGCTCAGGGGTGTGAAAAAACACCCCCCTGAGTGCAGCAAGTTACAGCGCTGTAAAATGCCAGTGTAAACAGTGCCCCATCACTGGGAGCCGCGCTCCCAGCGCTGTAAGCTAATCCCCTTGGGGAGGTGGAGTACCTGCAGCGGTGGGAGAGCTCTCTCCCAGTGCTGGCGCCGCGACCACACTCGCACTTCAAAGCGCTGCCGTGGGAGCGCTCCTGCAGCAGCGCCTTGGAGTTTCGAGTGTAGCCATGCCCCTACTCTGCCTAGATATACAGCAGATGGAGCTGTGTTGCTCAAATAAATCAACTTTGGCTGGTGCTGGGTTACAAATCACTCTAGTACTGAATGAAGGAGTAGTGAAATATTGTTTCAATGATGTCATTATTGTAGGAACAACGGGGAGCAGAACTGTGCTTAACCTGTCCCAAATGAGGGGGGTCACCATCAGCTGACCAGCTTGTTAAGCCAGGGCCTGGAATGCCAGAGGCCTATGAAAGTAAGGGGGGACAGATGTACCAATCAGGAAGTGTGGAGTCTTCTTAAGGGTCTCTGGTCTGGTTTAACCTGTTCCTCCCCACTGTTCAAAGAGAGAGCTAAATAGACTTCATTAGGAGCCCCTTCGTTATTTTAAAATCTCAGTTGGAGCTGAAATCAGTTGTGGTTGGGCAGTGTCTCTGCCCACCCTGCTAAGAGCTAAAAATCACTGAGAGCTAAAATTGCTTGTGGTGGGACCGTGTTTGTGCCCAGAGCTGAAAATCACTAAGAGACTGACCTGCAGACGTCACAGCATGAGAGGCAGGTGGCAGTAGAAGGTGACTGACAGTCAGCTGGCGAGGTGGCAATTGGCAGAGCCCGGAGGTGAGGCGCAGTGACGAAGAAGAGCGGGGCACCAATCGGCTGTCAATGCAGCTGGCAAAGAGGAGCGGCACGCAAGTGCTCGGGCAACAGAGCGAGTAATGTGCCTCTTTTACCCGCACCCTCCACCCAGGGTGGGAGGTGAATTCTGCAGATGCACCTCTGGGTCTGCACTGTAAGGCCTGGTCCACATTGGGGGACGGGGGGTCGATCTAAGATACGGAACTTCAGCTACGAGAATAGTGTAGCTGAAGTCGACATATCCTAGATCAACTTAGAATTACTTCGCGTCCTTGCGGCGCGGGATCGATGGCCGCGGCTCCCCCGTCGACTTTGCTTCCGCCTCTCGCCAAGCTGGAGTTCAGCAGTCGACGGGAGAACAATCAGGGATCAATTTATCATGTCTATACTACACACGATAAATCAATCCCCGATACATCGATTGCTACCCGCTGAGCCGGCGGGTAGTGTGGTGTGCAGAAAAGGGACGGACACGTGAAAGGGACTTTTGGGTTGCTGGACTTAAGAACCTGAGGGAGAAGGACACAGCCCAACTTATTTGTAGGTGGGTCTTTTGCTCATGGTTTATGTTATGAACCCTCCATTTTCCCAAATTAATGCTGAGTTACTTCCCTCCTTTCATTAAAAGTTTCTCTGCTACACTCAGACTCTGTTTGTGAGAGGGGCAGTATTTCCTCTAGAGGTGCCCAGGTCACTGGGTGGAGGCTCAAACCAGTTTTGTGTTGTATTGACTGGCAGAAGGGTTCCACTTGCATACTTGTACATACTAGTTGCTTTAAGACTGAGCCGATCACAACACATCTTCTAATCTTCTCTTGCTCTGGCCATCCTTCGCCATGTTTGTCCATAGGTCCTTGTTAAGAAATCATCCCACCGGAGGCCAATCGCATGGCTGTTTCAGTTCTCGCGGATGCCACTCAGATATAGCTGCAGTCCATCTGTTGTCACTGAGTCAGGCCACATGTCCCGCCCACCGCATTTTGTGGAGCTTGCTTTTGACAACATCTCAGACTCCAGACTGCTGCCTAATTATTTCATTGGGGATGCGATTGCGGAGCGAAATGCCCAAAAATGTTCATTCCATTGCCCTCTGTGTGACAGACAGTTGATATTTTTCAGTCTTCATCAGCGACCGTGTTTCGCTGCCATATAGCATCGCTGGAAGCACGGTCAAGTTAAAAAGATTTGCACGAGTTGTTTTGCTGATCTTTCCTTGGAAGATGTCCCTGATGTCGTTGAATGTGCACCATCCAGCTTTTTTTCCTGCGCGACAGTTTGCCTTTCTGATCGTGGCGCATCTTGACTTCCTGGCCCAAATAAACGTATTTGTCAGCCTCTTGGATCTGCTCTTCTCCCTGAGTAATTTGGGTTCTTGGCAGAACATCTGATCTCATATATTTTGTTTTCGACTGGTTCATTTTTAATCCTATTTGACTACTTTTCGCAGTCAGTTCTTTAAGCATTCTCTCAAGCTGGACTGTATTTTCAGCTATCAGCTAAATACAGTTATTAAATACATTAAAGCATTAAACTGTTTTTACTTTCAATACTCTGACTTTTCTTCTGTCCTCCCGGCCCCCATTATTGCCCCAGGAAACTGTGAAGTTATTTTTTTTGCACCAATTTTCACCCACTTTTACATTAAATAAATTCCCAGGACATTTTAAAATAAAAACTGAAAATGAGAGGCCTTGTGAATACTGTGTTTTGGCCAGTGTACTGTGATTTTTACTGTGTGATGATATCGATTTAGTGTAAGAAGAAATTACTCATCTTGTGCAGTAACGATGGTTCTTCGAGATGTGTGTCCCTGTGGGTGCTCCACTCTAGGTGTCGGTGCGTCTGTGCGCTGGAGATCAGAGATTTCTCGCAGCAGTACTGGGTAGGGGGAAGGGCAGCCACTGGCACCTCCTATAGCGTGCGCCCCCCTGACTGTCCCCTCAGTTCCTTCTCTACTGGAAGTAGATGAGAGGAGAGTGGGTAGTGGAATACCCACAGGGACACACAACTCAAAGAACCATAGTTATTGCACATGGTGAGTAACTTCTTCTTCTTCATCGAGTGGTGTCCCTGTGGGTGCGCCACTCAAGGTGCTTGTAAAGCAGTACCCCTCCAGGGTGGTAGGGGTTAGGAGTTATGTATAAGTGTGTTATGAGAGCATTGTAAGGCCAACAATAGAGTCTGAGACTAGGCCTTGGGTGATAGCGTAATGCTTTACAAAAGTGAGCTCCGATGTCCAGGTTGCAGCTCTACAAACATCTATTAAGGGGACATTGTTCAAGAGTGCAATCGATGTCACCGTGGCTCGCGTTGAGTGGGATCTGATGCCCACGGTGGGTTCTTTGTGATGCAGGTGGTAGCAAGTTTGAATACAGGTAGAGACCCATTTTAGACAGTCTCTGCGTCGATATTGTAGAGCCCTTGGAGCACTCTGCTGTAGAGACGAATAGTCTTGGTGACTTGCGAAATGGTTTAGTTCTGTCCAAGTAGAAGGCTACAGCCAGTCTGACATCCAGCATGTGCAATGTTGCTTCTCGGGAGTCATTATGTGGCTTGGGCTGGAAGGCAGGTAAGTGTATGGTTTGGGTAATATGAACATTTGTAGCCACTTTGGGCAAGAATTTTGAGTGAGGACATGACATGATTTTGTCTTTGGTAAATACAGTGTACAGTCATTCAGTCATCAATGCTCCTATTTTGCTGACACGTCTGGCAGACGTGATTGCCACTAGTAATACGACCTTCAGTGACACGTGAAGGAGCGAGTAGGTTGTTAGAGGCTCAAAGGGTGGTCTTGTGAAACATTTGAACACAACATTGAGAGCCCATGGTGGTGCAGGTTGGTGTACTTCTGGGTACATGTTCTGTATACCTGCTAGAAAGCACCATGTAATCGGGTGAATGAATATTGAAGCCCCTTCTCTCTGTTCATGGAGGGCCGTAATGGCAGCGAGGTGTACTTTAATAGAGCTTATGGCTAACCCCGTTTCCTTCATTTCTAGTAGGTAGCCTAGGATCATCGATAGAAGCGCCTTGGTTGCATCCAGCTGTCATTGGTGACACCAAAGGGAGAATCTTCTTCACTTGTGGCAGTAAGTATTGTTAGTGGTGAGGCAACTTTTTTTTACCTATTTTACTTTCTCCGAACAGTTCAATTCCCCATGTTGGAACCAAAGAGGAGCCACGCTTTGAGATGGAGTTTCGCTGGGTCTGGATGGAGCGTCAGGCCCTTGTTCTGGGACAGGAAGTCCATCTGGAAAGGCAGCAGTTGTGGGGCACAGACTGCTAGACGTGAGAGGTACGGAAACCAAGTCTGTCTGGGCCATGTGGGGACAATGAGAATGATGTATGCGGTGTCGAGTCGTATCTTGCGGATGACCCATGGGATCAGTGGTAACGGTGGGAAGACATACATGAGTGACACATTCCATGGGATGAGGAAGGCATTCCATGCCCTGGAGCAAAATAGTGGACATTTGTGATTTGTTGCTGAGGCGAAAAGGTCGATTACTGGGTGACCCCATTTTCGGAATAGTGTGTTGAGAACCCTGTTGTGGATTTCCCACTCGTGTTCCTGTGAGAAGCGCCTGCTGAGGTTGTCGGCTGTAGTGTTTTGGCACCTTGGTAGGTATGATGCTGTGATGTTTATATTGTTGCGGATGCAGAAGCTCCATAAATTCATGGCTTTTACACATAGCGAGTGAGACCTGGCTCCTCCTTGGCGATTGATATAAAACATGCACTCCACATTGTCGGTGAGAATAGAGATTGAGGGTTCATGTGTGAGTGGAAGGAAGTGTCGGCATCCATTGTGTACCGTCCAGAGTTCCAGGAGATTGAAATGTAGGTGATTTTCCATCGCAGACAACTTGCCTTGTACATTGTGATGACCCAAGTGGGTACCCCAACCCATCAGGTAGGTGTGACGGATTGGATCATAGAAAACTCCCTTAGGACTTGCCAACCGATGTGCCAAGACTTTCCTGCCCTGACAGCTTAGGACTCCAGCACCCTGTCTTGTTGAGCCAGACATGCCAGTCTGCTCCAACACAGACCCAGGGTCTGAATTACTTGCCCCAGAGCTGCAGACTTAACTGAAAGAAACTTACAGAAGTGCTCCTGTCTTTACCACTCAGATGCCAAAGTGCCAATGCGGTCCAAACCCCAAATAAATCCATTTTACCCTGTATAAAACGTATACAGGGTAAACTCATAAATTGTTCGCCTCTATAACACTGATAGAGAGATATGCACAGCTGTTTGCCCCCCAGGTATTAATACATACTCTGAGTTAATTAATAAGTACAAAGTGATTTTATTAAATACAGAAAGTAGGATTTAAGTGGTTCCAAGTAGTAACAGAGAGAACAAAGTCAATTTCCAAGCAAAATAAAATAGAACACGCAAGTCTATGTCTAAGAAATCTGAATACAGATGAAACCTCACCAGTTTCAATAAGCTTCCTTTTACGGACTAGTCTCCTTCTAGTCTGGGTCCAACAATCATTCTCACCCCCTGTAGTTACTGTCCTTTGTTCCAATTTCTTTCAGGTATCCTTGGGAGTAGAGAGGCTCTCTCTTTAGCCAGCTGAAGACAAAATTGAGGGGTCTCCCAAAGGCTTAACTAGACTTTCCCTTGTGGGGGGAGACCCCCTTCCTCTCTCCTATGCAAAATCCAGCTCCAAGATGGAGTTTTGGAGTCACATGGGCAAGTCACATGTGCATTCATGACTGAATTTCTTACCAGACAAGCCACATTCCTGGGAAAGCTTCAATGTGGATTGGCATCTTCGAGTTCGTTGTTGGCTTAAGTGGTTCTTGATTGGGCATTTAATTTGCACATTCCCTTCTCAATAGAAATCAAGCAAGTATACCGCCAATATTCCTAACTTCAAGTACAAAAATGATACATGCATACAAATAGGATTAATAGATTGTGTCGATCATAACCTTTACAGAGATATGTTACATGACATATGTAGCATAAAACATATTCTAGTTATGTCATATATACATTCATAAGCATATTCCATAAAGCCTTATAGGGGGCACTGTCACGGGAGGCATCTGTTGTAATAGTCACTGATGCGGGGGGTGTCTTGTTGAAAGGGAATCCCGGAGCATACATTCCCTGGCTGTGTCCACCATTGTAGGGTGAGGATAATATTTGGTGGTAGTGTCACACATCTGTTGAGATAGTGTTTGCTGGGTGCATAGACCATGTTCAACCAGTGCTGCAGACAGCGTATATGGAGTCTGGCATACTTTACTTCGAAAGTTGTAGCTGACATATGTCCCAGAATCTGAAGGCATGTCCTCACTGAAGTTTGTGGTCTGATGATCACCGTGTAAATAAGATTGGTCAATGCAGTGAAACTGTGGTTTGGCAATATTGCCTTGGCTTGTATGGAGTCTAGGTCGGCTACAATAAACTCCAATTGCTGGGTTGGTTCCAGGGTGGATTTCTTTTCGTTCATCTGTAGATCTAGTTGGTGAACCGGGTCTATTGTGGTCTTCAGCATGCCTGCCGTTTCTTCTCGGTTTGCACCTCTGAGAAGGCAATCATCCAAATAGGGAAAGATTATGACTCCATTGTGTCATAAATGTGCTGCTACTACCACGAGCGTTTTTGAGACTACGCAGGGAACAGTGGACAGTCCGAAGGGAAAGACCCTGTATTGGTAGTGATTGGGTCCGCCTGTGAACCTCAGGAACCATCTGTGGGCAGGATGTATTGTAATATGGAAGTATGCATCTTGGAGGTTAAGGGCTGCAAACCATCTAGCGCTGGGATTATTGTGGCCAGAGTGATCATTTTTGTACCTGTGGTTGCATACGAACCTGTTGAGTTTTCGGAGATCTAAGATTGGTCTCCATCCCCTCCTTTCTTCTCTGTCAGGAAATATTTGGAATAAGAACCCCTCCCTTGGTATTGATGTGGTGCTGGTTCTACAGCACCCAGCAGTAGGAGGTAGTCTACTTCCTGTTGTAGAAGGTGATCGTGATAGGGGTCCCTGAAGAAGGATGGGATACGAGGGAGGGTAGGGGGAATGGCTGTGAAAGGACTGGTGTAGCCGGATTGTATGATCTCCAAAACCCATTGATCTGTGGTTATCGCAGCTGAGGCATGGTAAAATGGGCGTAGGCGGTGACCAAAACTGTGGAATGGGGTATCTGTTGGCACTAGAGATATGGGAGGTGGTGCATACCCTCGACCAAGACCTCAAAATTGTGGCTTAGATGTAAATGGACGGGTGGACGAGGTCTGGTTCTGTGTAGCTCGTCATCTCTGAGCCCGTTGTTTGGGTCTGTTCTGAGTGAAGTATCGTGGTTGTTGACGGTTAAATGAGGTGTCTCGTGACCTGGTTTGGTGTAAAGTGAGGGCGTTTGTCAGGCGGTGGGTGTTTGCCTAGTGTATGCAGCATTGTTCAGAAGGCCTTCATGGTATGGAGACGAGAATAGTTTATCCCTATCGAAGGGGAGGTCCTCCACTTTTAGCTGTAGTTCTTTTGGAATTCCCAAAGTCTGCAACCATGATGTTCTTCTCATAACCACAGCTGTTGTGGTTCTTTAGGCAGCTATGTCCGCTACATCCATTGATCCATTGATATTAACTGACCCTCGTTGATAATGGCGTTGAGTTGAGGACGTTTATGCTTGGGGAGGTCTTCCACGAGCTCTTGTATTTTACCATAGTTAGAGTAGTCGTAATTTGCTAGTAGAGCAGAATAGTTAGCAACTCTAAGCAGAAGAGTGGCTGACGAGTAAACTTTCCGCCCAAAGAGGTTCAATCTCTTGTGTTCTTTATCTGGCAGTGAGGAGCGTAAATGAGGCTGTTTGCTACACTGATTAGCAGCCTCTACTACTAGAAAGCAGGCTTGATGGTGTGAAAACAAAAATTCCATGTCTTTGGCTGGAACGAAGTATTTTCTGTCAGATCTTTTGTTAGTCGGGGATACCGATGCCACTGTTTGCCATATTACCTCCGCAGGCTCTATTATAGCCTCTTCAATGGGGAGGGCAATCTTGGTCAATGATGCTGGTTGTAAGTTTTTTAACAACCTATGTTGTTTCTTCTGCACCTCATGTAAGGAAATTTCTTGGCTATTTGCTACTCTTTTGAAGAGTTCTTGGAACTGTTTCAGGTCATCTGGTGTCGTAGGGATAGACGGCGTCACCGCTTTGTCTGGTGCAGAAGATGAGTAAGGGGCAGGTGGTGAATCATCCGGGTCTGCCTGAGATAGTATTTCTTCTCTTCTATCTCTGTCTCAGGAGGATAAGAGGTTTCTCTGTGTGGTAATGATGGATGTACTCTGGAACCTCCTGTTGCTGGGGAAGGATAGGGGATCTGGTATGTGGGCCAAGGACCCCATTGTGGCCATTGCATGGGGTAAGGTGGTAATGGGTAAGGCTACTGCTGTGCATACCAGGGCAGTGAATGCTCGGAGGAATGAGGCTTAGGCTTTCCATTCCATGTAGGTCTCATCTCTGATGGGGATGAGCGTTGTCCTGAACATATCCTTCCTCACCACTATGCATGGTGCAGGAGATAAAGGATGGTACCATGCTATGTAGCTCGGGGTGTGTTCGGTGTCGAGCAGTGGCGACTGTGGTGCCGAAGAAACTGCTATGTGAGCAGGACACAGGAGTTGCGCTGGTCCCACCTTGGGGTTGCAGTCAACTGTTGGAGCACTGACCGGTGCTGGATTCAGCTTGTTAGGCGGTAGCAAGTCTTGTATCGGTGCCGGTGGCAGCAGAATTGATCGCAGTGCCGCTGCCTGTGCCGCGCTCTGCCCCGGGGTGGCTTCCTGTTGTTTGTCCTTCGAGTTTGGAGATGACTATGACATCACTGGTTGGTTTGGTTTCTGGGAACACGTGAGTGGCTGATCAGGTCAATTAGAGCTTTGAACTGTCTATGGCAAACTGAACAAGAAATGCCACTGTGAGTAACTAGATTAACAATGGACATGCTGCTCTTACGAGAGTTACCTTGCTGGCACTTCTGCTCCGCCTCAGCAGTTCTCCTCTGCTCATAGACGGTAGCTCCAGAATGCATGAGACTTCACCAGGTAGAACGAGCATGAGCGAGATCTTCCCAAAACTCTGGGTCAATGTTGAAACACCTCAAGGATAATTTGAGGGAATCTTTGAAACTTTTATTCTGGCCTCCCTGAGAGCACTTTCTCTCCTTTAACTCACCATAAAAGATCTTCTCTGACAATGACTCATCTGACAGTCTGGTGACATGGCCTGCCCATCTCCCCTGTGATTTCATGCTTGGAGTGCCTACCCATCTGAGAACCTCAATATCTGGAACGTTGTCTTACCATCTTATCCTCATCAGTTTCCTCAGACAGCCCATGTGAAAGTAATTCAGGTACACTGTCCAGGTTTTGCATGGATACCTCAGAGTTGGCAACATGATGACTTTGTAGATGTTCAGTTTTGTTTGTTGGCTAATGTCTCTGTGCTCCCAAAGGCTACACTTGCTTTGTCAATTCTGGTGTTGGTTTAATTATCCATGTGAACTTCACACAACAGTGCACTGCCCAGATAGCTGAACTTGTCCACTGCCCGGAGGGCTTGGCCATTCACTGTAATAGCAGGCCCTATATCAGGCTTTCCTGGTGCAGCAGGCTGGACATCACTTTTCTCTTCTTGATGTTGATTGTGAGACCAAAAGTGTCACAGGCTGAAGAGAACTAGTCCACACTTTGCTACACGTCAGACTCAAATCTGGCATTCAGGGAACAGTCATCAGCAAACAGATCATGAACAGCCACTTCCTGTACCTTTGGCTTTGCCTGTAGTTTCCTCAGATTGAAGAGTTTCCCATCAGTCCGGTATCTGATGCCAATCCAGACGTCACAGTCACCAAACGCATCTGTAATATGCCAGAAAACATCATACTGAAGAGCGCTGGTGCCAGCACACAGCCCTGCTTGACTCCCTTGGTGACTGGGAATGGTTCAGATGACTCACCATCTTCCACAGCACGAGCCATCATGAAATTGATGAACCACTGCAATGAATTTCTCTGGGAAACTGAATTTTGCCATGATTTTCTAAAGGCCCTCCCGACTGACTGCATCCAATGCTTTGTCAGGTCAATGAAAGTGTAGCGGGGTGGTTACCTCGCTCCTGCCCTGAAGGGCTTAAAACAGCCCAAGGGGAAGGGTTGTGGCTGGGAGGTGCTAAGCTGGGCTGATTGGGAAGCAGCTGCAGCTGGGCCACACCCCAATCAGGCCTCATCTGGCCCTATATAAAAAGGCTATGAGCCAGAGGCCAAGCAATCTCTCTCTGCCTTCAGAGGGAGAAGGGCCTGGCTGCAGTGAGCTAGAGACAGAGTACCTGAGTGGAGCAGGGCTGGGGACAGGCTGAGGAGCTGGGGAGCTCCAGCCTGGAAAGCCCCAGGCTGCGGCCTAGTAGGAGGCCAAGGAGTACTGGGGGTTGCAGAGGGCAGCCCAGGGGTAGGCCCAGGCAGCAGGTCCAAACCTAACCTTGCCTGAGATGAGTGGCCTATACTGCAGTCTGCCCCAGGGAGCGGGGGCTAGTTGGTGACTGGCAGTGGCCTTATTCGGAGGCAAGGTAAGGATAGTGGGTGGGCGTTCCCCGGGGAGGGGAGACCCTAGTACTGAGGGGTGTACTGCCAGGGGGCAGCACCCCAGATAAAAGGGCACCAGTGTCCGGGAAGGACACGGGGGCCAAAGGACAGGCGGATCACCGGCCTGCAGAGGGTGCTCTGGGCTGGAAATCGAGCTAATTCCCAGAAGAGACCAGCAGGAGGCGCCGCAGGGGTGAGTCCGCCCCTCTACAGAAAGTCATATACAGGTTGGAGTTCTGTTCCTGACATTTCTCCTGAAGTTGAGACGCAGCAGACACCATATCTGTGGTTCCGCACCTTTTTCTGAAGCCACACTGACACGCAGGCAGGAGCCCTTGTTCAAGGCAATTCTGGCAAGAATTTTGCTGGCTCTTGATAAGGAGATGCCCTAACAGTTGTTGCAGGTCTGTCTGTTATCTTTCCACTTGTACAAGTGGACGATAGATGCAGCCTTTTGTTCCTGGGGTATAGTTTTAGAGCCCACATTGACTGGAAAAATTCAGTCAGTTTCAGAGCCATGTGCAAGCCTCTGACCTTGTAGACTTCTGCTGGTATCACTTCTGCTCCAGGTTCTTTACCATTTGACAGCAGGTCAATTGCTTTCGCAGTTTCAGTCAGTAAGAGATATGGTGATATCAAACTGGGGCAGTCGATCAATTGCCTCCTCACTTACAGATTGTTGATTGAAAAAAAATCACTGGTCTGTTGGTATAAGGAGGCACCATTATCCCTATTTGGTGTATGGTGTGTAATTCCCCTGCGAATCTAGCGCCAAAACTGATCTTTCAATTTGCAAATCTCAAAATGAATGTTTTAATATTCCCCCCAAAAAGGCTTTTTTTTGTTCTCCACTGAAACAATGATAAAAAACAACATGAAGTCATGAAATGTTTTGGTTGACCCAAATATGCATTTTCATACAAAAAATATTTCAAGGGAAAAATGAAACAATGGCAGAAAAGTGCATTCCAAAACCAGAAAACCAACAAACAAAGAAACATATGACAATTACTAGTGTTTGACTTTGCAAAAATTTGAAAATCGTACAGAGTGAGAGGGCAGGGAACGGACCACTATACTACAACTTCATAACAGCTAACAGACATTAGTAATTTTTTTTCTCTTTTAGAGGAAATTCTTGCTGAAATTTTTAAGTTCCATTTTCCCTCTTCCTTCTTCCATAGTCCCCTGAAACACCTCCCACTAAGGGACGGGGCTTCCCTCGCCCATGACCCTCCCACCCAACAAAGACTCCTACTGTGACTCCCTTTCCTATGCTTCCCTCTCCCAACTCCCCCAGCCCATCACACCTCTCTGCCTCCAAGTTCTATCGTCATCCCCACAGCCAATGACTTCTCCCTGCCTCCCCTGGATCCCACCGGATCACACGGCATATTGAAGACAGGTGTGTTTTAAACCACTGATTGTAAATCTGTCCCTCTCTTTCACAAGCCCAGCACATTGTGTTCAACAGTTGGACTATCGCCATGAACATGGCAGAATGAAAGCTCATAATTTGCCTTTTTTTCTTCCTCTGTGTGATCTGAAATGAAGACAAAGGTAATTTCTGGGACCAAAGGGGTGTGTTCAAGGGAGAAGCAAAGGCTACTGCTGGAGAATCCTTCTGGCTGCAGGGGCTTGGAAAGTTTTCCTGCTTTCATCTTCCTCATGCCCATGTGGTAGGCAAGGAGGTTACATGGGTTGTTTCCCCTGTGGCCAGGGGCACTCTGCTTGAGTCTCACCCCTTGCACCATCTTCTTTTGTTGCTTCTCAAGATCGCCTCTCCCACCAGAACAATGAAGAGCCTGATCAAACATTGTGACAACAAAATCAGCTGCCTCAATTGTGCTCCAACCATGTCATCCCCTCCCTACTCAAATCCCTCCCCTGGCTCCTTCTCTACTTCTGCAAAAATTATAGCTTTTCCTCAACTTCAAGGCTCAAGACCCAGGAACTGCATACTTTGTCAGAGGGGCTGCTCTACTGCCCTGGGGTTTGTGGGCTGTTCCACAACCTCAGCCAGAGGGGAATTAATTCAAACTGGAAAGGTGCAGAGATGGGCTCCCAGGATGATCAGAGACATGGAGTGACTGTCTAAGGGCTGGTCTACATTGTGGGGGGGATCGATCCAAGATACGCAACTTCAGCTACGCGAATATCTTGGATCGAAGTATCTTGGATCAAATTACCTGGAGTCCAGACAGCGCGGGATCGACGGCCGCGGCTCCCCCGTCGACTGCGCTATCGCCGCTCGCTCTGGTGGAGTTCCGGAGTCGACGGTGAGCGCGTTTGGGGATCGATATATCGCGTCTTAACGAGACGCGATATATCGATCCCGGATAAATCAATTGCTACCCACCAATACGGCGGGTAGTGAAGACGTACCTTTAGGAGAGGAGACTAAAAGAACTGAGCTTGATTTACCTAGCAAAGGAAGGGCTGAGAGGGGATGTGCTAGCTCTGTGTAAATGTACTGGGGAAGAGAACACCAGAGAGGGAGAGGAGGAACTGGAGTTAATGAACAAATTTGTCAAAAGAATAAATGGAGTATAACTGGCCCTGAATGAAATTCAGGCTGGAAACTGAAGCTTTGTGCCCATCTAGAAAGCTGGCTAGATCGTCGGGCTCAACAGGTAGTGATCAACGGCTCCATGTCGGTCCTGGGGCAGGTTTTGTTCAATATCTTCATTAATGGTCTGGAGGATGGCATGGACTGCACTCTCAGCAAGTTTGCAGATGACACTAAACTGGGAGGAGTGGTAGATAAGCTGGAGGGTAGGGATAGGATACAGAGGGACCTAGACAAATTAGAGGATTGGGCCAAAAGAAACCTGATGAGGTTCAACAAGGACAAGTGCAGAGTCCTGCACTTAGGACGGAAGAATCCCATGCACTGCTACAGACTAGGAACTGAGTGGCTAGGCAGCAGTTCTGCAGAAAAGGACCTAAGGGTTACAGTGGACAAAAAGCTGGATATGAGTCAACAGTGTGCCCTTGTTGCCAAGAAGGCTAACGGCATTTTGGGCTGTATAAGTAGGGGCATTGCCAGCAGATCAAGGAACGTGATCGTTCCCCTCTATTCGACATTGGTGAGGCCTCATCTCGAGTACTGTGTCCAGTTTTGGGCCCCACACTACAAGAAGGATGTGGAAAAATTGGAAAGAGTCCAGCGGAGGGCAACAAAAATGATTAGGGGGCTGGAGCACATGACTTATGAGGAAAGGCTGAGGGAACTGGGATTGCTTAGTCTGCAGAAGAGAAGAATGAGGGGGGATTTGATAGCAGCCTTCAACTACCTGAAGGGGGGTTCCAAAGAGGATGGAGCTCGGCTGTTCTCAGTGGTGGCAGATGACAGAACAAGGAGCAATGGTCTCAAGTTGCAGTTGGGGAGGTTTAGGTTGGATATTAGGAAACACTATTTCACTAGGAGGGTGGTGAAGCACTGGAATGGGTTACCTAGGGAGGTGGTGGAATCTCCTTCATTAGAGGTTTTTAAGGTTAGGCTTGACAAAGCCCTGGCTGGGATGATTTAGTTGGGAATTGGTCCTGCTTTGAGCAAGGGGTTGGACTAGATGACCTTCTGAGGTCCCTTCCAACCCTGATATTCTAGGATTCTATGATCAGAGGAGGGAGATTCTGGAGCAGCGTCCCCGCAGGAGTTGTGGGGTAAGCAACAGAATGAGTTGGAAAATGGAATTTGATAAGTTTCTGAGCATGGTTATCATAGAATCATAGAAGATTAGGGTTGGAAGAAACCTCAGGAGGTCATCTAGTCCAACTCCCTGCTCAAAGCAGGACCAACACTAACTAAATCATCCCAGCCAGGGCTTTGTCAAGGCGGAACTTAAAAACCTCTAAGGAAGCAGATTCCACCACCTCCCTTGGTAATCCATTCCAGTGCTTCACCACCTTCCTAGTGAAACAGTGTTTCCTAATATCCAACCTAAACCTCCTCCACTGCAACTTGAGACCATTGCTCCTTGTTCTGTCATCTACCACCCCTGAAAATAGCCTAGTTCCATCCTCTTTGGAACCCCCCCTTCAGATAGTTGAAGGCTGCTATCAAATCCCCCTCACTCTTCTCTTCTGCAGATTAAACAAGCCCAGGTCCCTTAGCCTCTCCTCGTAAGTCATGTGCCCCAGCTCTCTGATTCTTTTTGTTGCCCTCTCCAGGACTCTTTCCAATTTGTCCACATCCTTCTTGTGGTGTGGGGCTGAAAACTGGACACAGTATTCCAGATGAGGCCTCATCAATGCTGAATAGAGGGGAATGATCGCATCCCTCAATCTGCTGGCAATGCTCCTAGTTATACAGCCCAAAATGCTGTTAGCCTTCTTGGCAACAAGGGCACATTGTGGACTCAATTCCAGTTTCTCGTCCACTGTAACCCCTAGGTCCTTTTCTGCTGAACTGCTGTCTAGCCATTCGGTCCCTAGTCTGTAGCAGTGCTTGGTATTCTTCCGTCCTAAGTGCAGGACTCTGCACTTGTCATTGTTGAACCTCATCAGATTTCTTTTGGTCCAATCCTCCAATATCTCTAGGTCCTTCTGTATCCTATCCCTACCCTCCAGAGTATCTACCCCCCAGCTTAGTGTCATCCATGAACTTGCTGAGTGTGCAATCCAGACCATCATCCATATCATTAATGAGGATACTAAACAAAACCTGCCCCAGGACCAACCCCTGGGGCACTCCACATTTGCTACCGGCTGCCAAATAGACACTACCTGTTAAGCCCGACAATCCAGCCAGCTTTCTATCCACCTTATTGTCCATATATCCAATCCATACTTTTTTAACTTGCTGGCAAGACTACTGTGGGAGACTGTATCAAAAGCTTTGCTAAAGTCAAGCTATATCACGTCCACTGATTTCCCCATATCCACAGAGCCATTTATCTTATCATAGAAGGCAATCAGGTTGACTTGCCTTTGGTGAATCTATGTTGACTGTTCCTGATAACCTTCCTCTCCTCCAAGTGCTTCAAAATTGATTCCTTCAGGACCTACTCCATGATTTTTCCAGGTAGTGAGGTGAGACTGACCACCTGTAGTTCCCCGGGTTCTCCTTCTTCCCTTTTTTAAAGATGGGCACTATAGTTGCCTTTTTCCAATCATTCTAATCACTGAGGAGGAGGCGGTGCCCCTCTGATCACTGATAGCCCAGTTAATAAGTCACTCAGAAGAACTGCAGGCAGCCCAGCTTTGAATCCCTCCTCTCCCCTTTCCTAGGCAAGTGACCTAACTGCAGGGCTGCTGGCTCTTCTAAGCGGGTGCTTTGCAATCTCTCCTGTCGAAGCTATCCTTGTATAAATAATTAAATAGCCATATGCACAGAGTCTGAGACCCAGATGTGCAGCCCTCCCTGGTGAGCATCCTAGTCCCTGGCCTACAGAGCCATTTGCACTTGCTTTCTGGCCCAATTAGTATTAAATATTAGGGTTTTCGGTATTTTTGTAAGTCTTCTCTAAAATATATTAAGTATTTAAGTATACAAGTGTGATATCCATGCTATAGTTAAGGTTCAGGTTTCAGTTACCTGCTGAACCCTGAAAAACTGTTTTGAGCAGTTTCAGAGACTCTGAGGGGCTCTCAGTTCTCTAATAGTCCATTACTTAAGGAGAGTCTGTTTTCAGTTGACAGTTTTAACTTCTGTATCCAGCTTCACTTTCTGAAGCTGTCTCATCGCATAGCAGTAGATCTTGATATTAAACTGTCCATAAGTTGTTTTCTTTTTTAATTTAATGCATTTAACTGAACTGAAATATCCTCCCTTGTGCTGCTTTCACCTATTCCTGGAATGAGAGCAGAAGAATACTGGAGAGTTATACTAATGTAAATCCATACCAAGTGCTGACTACAGGGCGGAGATCAAAATCCCCTTAAAGAATAATAAACACACAGTGTTGTTAAAAAGGCAGCATTAGTGCTAACAGACTCAGTTCTTCAGGTCTGATAGGCTGGCAGTGAACAGTTTCAAGTTTGAAGACTCTTGGACCTGATTCTCATCTTCTCATATACAGCTCTGATAATGGGAATTAGGTGCCCAGGTTCTTTTGAAAATCTTGCTATGCACCGAGCTGCATGTTTAGGCACCTAAATATATTTGAAAATCTGGCTCTTAGGCACTTTTGAAAACTTTACTCAATGTTGAAGACGTTTTTTTCTAGCAATAAAAACACAAGTATTTGCTTTGGTTGTTATAAGAATGGAAGGATTTATTAATCAGCTATAGTTATATGATTGTTCAAAGGGCAAGCAAACAGGTACTGCAGTGACTCTGAAAAGGATTCAGCTGGTGACAGTGGCCAAATAACTTAACATGATCTCCCACTGTAATGCTGTTTCAAAAAGAGCTAATGTGACCCTGGGGTGTAAAACGGGGGTAGTGATTTTTACCTCTGTATCCAGCATTGGAGAGACTGATATTGAAATACTGCATCCAATTCTGGGGTCCACATTTTAAAAAGGATTATGAAAAATTGGAGAGGGCACAGAAAAGAGCTGGAACTATAATTCAAGGGCAGGAGAAAATGACTGAAAAGGACACATTTAAAGAGCTGAATCTGTTGCGCTTATCGAAAAGAAGATTGAGAGGTGATGTGAATACAGTGTGAATACACTGCACAAGAACATTTGTGGGGAGAAAATACTGCGTATTAAAGAGCTCTTTAATCTAGCAGAGAAAGTCCTAACAACGACCAATGACTAGAAGTAAAAGCCAGAACAATTCAGATT
The DNA here is from genome assembly GCF_011386835.1 of Chrysemys picta bellii. Taxonomy (NCBI): domain Eukaryota; kingdom Metazoa; phylum Chordata; order Testudines; family Emydidae; genus Chrysemys; species Chrysemys picta. Next base: position 86,445 of record NW_027052753.1, on the reverse strand, counting down.
AGAAATAATAGCTCACATTTTTAACAGTGAGGGTGATTAACCATTGGAACAAACTACTAAAGGAAGTGGTGGTTTTTCAATCTCTTGATGTCGTCAAATCAAGCCTAGATTCCTTTCTGAAAGACGCTTTAGTCAAACACAAATTATTGGGTTCCATACAGAGCTAACTTGGTGAAATTTAATGGTATGGGATTGATAGAAGGGAGGTCAGAATAGATGATGTAATGTTCTGTTGGGACCTTAACATCTATGAATAGCTCACAGACTGATATATTTTATCACAAGTATAGAAACCACACAATTCAATTACCACACGATAATTATGAAAACACAGTGCTTTTCCCAGCCATCCAACATTAATGTCCGTGAATTTGCTCCAGTGATCCAATGAGGGCTGCAAAACCATGGAGAATTACCCCATCTTGTTCATGGACAAATGCTTGATGAGATAGGCAAAGAATGGGCAAAGTGATCACAACGCTAGCCTCACCGCAGCTGGAAAACCTGAGCTACTTGGTTTGAATATTACCTAGCCTGATCACCTTATGCAACAGCATATATGGAGGGAAGAGCTTTGCACACCTCCATCAACTTCCCTCACTGTGGATTTCCCCACACCAAACTGGTTCACCACCAAGTGGCAGCAATCTGAAGAGATAAGCTCCACACTGCAATTGCCACGCATGTCTCCATGCTAATTGGTGTTCTAGCACTGCAGGTCAAGACAATGTTTGGCTCACAGCTCCAGGAAGGTGACTTTCTGCATCCTAAAGTTTTAGGACCATTGCTGGTCATGCCAAGACTTAAGAGCTATTTGATCCCATGACTGTGCTCACTGGCTAGGCCCAGAAGTGTCACTCCATCGAGAGAAGCTGCTCTAGGAATATATGACAGAGACAGAAAGGCCAGTGCAAATTCAAAGGATGGTTCTTCTTCTACCAATTTAATTTAAAAATCCAATTGCTATCTAAAATTAACCGACAGCTAAGCACAATATTTTATTATTTTTTTATTATATATATTATATATTTATTATATAATGGGGCCTAACTGGTATATAAGGGCTGTCAGCAGCAAACCAGCTGAGCGGCGAACAGCAGAGGCTAACAGAGGAAGTTTGCCTGGGAGCTGTCCGAGAGGAGGTACGCTAAGTGCTGCATTAGGGGGGCTGTGTTGGTGAGTATCTGAGTGTCTGCTGCTGGGACAGTTGGTCAGTTTGACCGTGTGCTTGATTGCTTGCTTGGTTGTTTGAAAAGTGTGAATTGGGAGTGCTTTGTTCCAGGTGGGCCTTGAGGGGGCCTGACTGGTATATAAGGCCAGTCAGCAGCGAACCAGCTGAGCGGCGAACAGCAGAGGCTAAAAGCGGGAGTTTGCCTGGGCAGAGCCCACTGAGGCTTTCATCTATGGGTTTCTCTGAGTAGTTCCTGCAACAGTTGAGGAAGCTCTTAAGAGGACGGTGATATGGAAGGTGAGCGATCAGCTGTTGTCACCTGCACCGGTTGTGCCATGTTTGTCTTTCTTCCACAGGACAGAAGCGACTTTGTCTGTACGAAGGGCAAGCTGGTCTCCATATTGGAAGAGAAGGTTCGAGGCCTGGAGAAACGAGTATCGACTCTGCGTTGCATAAGGGAAAATGAAGATTTCCTGGACAGACGTCAGGAGATGCTTCTACGGCCACAATGTTCTGAAGATTCAGAACAGGCGCAGCAGGGACAGAAGGATTGTGAAGAGGTTTGGCAGCATGTGACCTCCAGAAGAAGAAAGAGGAGCGTCCATGCACCAGCAATGGAGATACAGGTGAGCAATCGTTTCCATGTTCTCTCTACAGGTACTAATGCGGATAGTGGACTAGATGACCCATCTGAGGGAAGGGAGCAGAAGGAGACTCCACCGATTGGAAGGCAAAAGATGCACTGTCCTAGGGATGGGGGTTCCACGACCACCACTCCCAAGAGGAGGAGGAGGGTGGTGGTGGTCGGGGACTCCCTCCTCAGGGGGACTGAGTCATCTATCTGCCGCCCCGACCGGGAAAACCGAGAGGTCTGCTGCTTGCCAGGAGCTAGGATACACGATGTGACGGAGAGACTGCCGAGACTCATCAAACCTTCGGATCGCTACCCCTTCCTGCTTCTCCACGTGGGCACCAATGATACTGCCAAGAATGACCTTGAGCGGATCACTGCAGACTACGTGGCTCTGGGAAGAAGGATAAAGGAGTTTGAGGCGCAAGTGGCGTTCTCGTCCATCCTCCCTGTGCAAGGAAAAGGCCTGGGTAGAGACCGTCGAATCATGGAACTCAACGAATGGCTACGCAGGTGGTGTTGGAGAGAAGGCTTTGGATTCTTTGACCATGGGATGGTGTTCCAAGAACGAGGAGTGCTAGGCAGAGACGGGCTCCACCTAACGACGAGAGGGAAGAGCCTCTTCGCCAGCAGGCTGGCTAACCTAGTGAGGAGGGCTTTAAACTAGGTTCACCGGGGGAAGGAGACCAAAGCCCTGAGGTAAGTGGGGAAATGGGATCCTGGGAGGAAGCACGAGTAGGAGAGCGCAAGAGGGGAGGACTCCTGTCTCATGCTGAGAAAGAGGGACGATCGATGAGTTATCTTAAGTGCCTATACACAAATGCAAGAAGCCTGGGAAACAAGCAGGGAGAACTGGAAGTCCTGGCACAGTCAGGGAACTATGATGCGATTGGAATAACAGAGACTTGGTGGGATAACTCACATGACTGGAGTACTGTCATGGATGGATATAAACTGTTCAGGAAGGACAGGCAGGGCAGAAAAGGTGGGGGAGTTGCGTTGTATGTAAGAGAGGAGTATGACTGCTCAGAGCTCCTGTATGAAACTGCAGAAAAACCTGAGAGTCTCTGGATAAAGTTGAGAAGTGTGAGTAACAAGGGTGATGTCATGGTTGGAGTCTGCTATAGACCACCAGACCAGGGGGATGAGGTGGACGAGGCTTTCTTCTGGCAACTAGCAGAAGTTGCTAGATCGCAGGCCCTGGTTCTCATGGGAGACTTTAATCACCCTGATATCTGCTGGGAGAGCAATACAGCGGTGCACAGACAATCCAGGAAATTTTTGGAAAGTGTAGGGGACAATTTCCTGGTGCAAGTGCTGGAGGAACCAACTAGGGGCAGAGCTTTTCTTGACCTGCTGCTCACAAACAGGGAAGAATTAGTAGGGGAAGCAAAAGTGGATGGGAACCTGGGAGGCAGTGACCATGAGATGGTCGAGTTCAGGATCCTGACACAAGGAAGAAAGGAGATCAGCACAATACGGACCCTGGACTTCAGAAAAGCAGACTTTGACTCCCTCAGGGAACAGATGGGCAGGATCCCCTGGGAGAATAACATGAAGGGCAAAGGGGTCCAGGAGAGCTGGCTGTATTTTAAAGAATCCTTATTGCGGTCGCAGGAACAAACCATCCCGATGTGTAGAAAGAATAGTAAATATGGCAGGCGACCAGCTTGGCTAAACAGTGAAATCCTTGCTGATCTTAAACGCAAAAAAGAAGCTTACAAGAAGTGGAAGATTGGACAAGTGACCAGGGAGGAGTATAAAAATATTGCTCAGGCATGCAGGAGTGAAATCAGGAAGGCCAAATCACTCTTGGAGTTGCAGTTAGCAAGAGATGTTAAGAGTAACAAAAAGGGTTTCTACAGGTATGTTAGCAACAAGAAGAAAGTCAAGGAAAGTGTGGGCCCCTTACTGAATGAGGGAGGCAACCTAGTGACCGAGGATGTGGAAAAAGCTAATGTACTCAATGATTTTTTTGCCTCTGTCTTCACGAACTAGGTCAGCTCCCAGACTGCTGCACTGGGCAGCACAATATGGGGAGAAGGTGACCAGCCCTCTGTGGAGAAAGAAGTGGTTCAGGACTATTTAGAAAAACTGGACGTGCACAAGTCCATGGGGCCAGATGCGCTGCATCCGAGGGTGCTAAAGGAGTAGGCGGGTGAGATTGCAGAGCCATTAGCCATTATTTTTGAAAACTCATGGCGATCGGGGGAGGTCCCGGATGACTGGAAAAAGGCTAATGTAGTGCCCATCTTTAAAAAAGGGAAGGAGGAGGATCCGGGGAACTACAGGCCAGTCAGCCTCACCTCCGTCCCTGGAAAAATCATGGAGCAGGTCCTCAAGGAATCAATTATGAAACATTTAGAGGAGAGGAAAGTGATCAGGAACAGTCAGCAGGGATTCACGAAGGGGAAGTCGTGCCTGACTAACCTAATTGCCTTCTATGATGAGATAACTGGCTCTGTGGATGAGGGGAAAGCAGTGGATGTGTTATTCCTTGACTTTAGCAAAGCTTTTGATACGGACTCCCACAATATTCTTGCCGCCAAGTTAAAGAAGTATGGGCTGGATGAATGGACTGTAAGGTGGATAGAAAGCTGGCTAGATCGTCGGGCTCAACGGGAAGTGATCAATGACTCCATGTCTAGCTGGCAGCCGGTTTCAAGCGGAGTGCCCCAAGGGTCGGTCCTGGGGCCGGTTTTGTTTAATATCTTTATTAATGATCTGGAGGATGGTGTGGACTGCACTCTCAGCAAGTTTGCAGATGACACTAAACTAGGAGGCGTGGTAGATACATTAGAGGGTAGGGATCGGATACAGCGGGACCTAGACAAATTAGAGGATTGGGCCAAAAAAAACCTGATGAGGTTCAACAAGGACAAGAGCAGAGTCCTGCACTTAGGACGGAAGAATCCCACGCACTGCTACAGACTAGGGACCAAATGGCTAGGTAGCAGTTCTGCAGAAAAGGACCTAGGGGTCACAGTGGACGAGAAGCTGGATATGAGTCAACAGTGTGCTCTTGTTGCCAAGAAGGCTAATGGCATTTTGGGATGTATAAGTAGGGGCATTGCCAGCAGATCGAGGAACGTGATCGTTCCCCTTTATTCGACATTGGTGAGGCCTCATCTGGAATACTGTGTCCAGTTTTGGGCCCCACATTACAAGAAGGATGTGGAAAAATTGGAAAGAGTCCAATGGAGGGCAACAAAAATGATTAGGGATCTGGAGCACATGACTTATGAGGAAAGGCTGAGGGAACTGGGATTGTTTAGTCTGCAGAAGAGAAGAATGAGGGGGGATTTGATAGCAGCCTTCAACTACCTGAAGGGGGGTTCCAAAGAGGATGGAGCTCGGCTGTTCTCAGTGGTGGCAGATGACAGAACAAGGAGCAATGGTCTCAAGTTGCAGTGGGGGAGGTCCAGGTTGGATATTAGGAAACACTATTTCACTAGAAGGGTGGTGAAGCACTGGAATGCGTTACCTAGGGAGGTGGTGGAGTCTCCTTTCTTGGAGGTTTTTAAGGCCCGGCTTGACAAAGCCCTGGCTGGGATGATTTAGCTGGGAATTGGTCCTGCTTTGAGCAGGAGGTAGGACTAGATGACCTCTTGAGGTCCCTTCCAACCCTGATATTCTAGGATTCTATATTCATTTTAATATCATAATTAATATGAGAACTTCTAGTACTAATATTCATATTGTAATTTCTTATTCCAAAAATATTGTTCTAGACTTTCAATGGGACTTAGACACTGAAATCACTTAGATACTTTTGAAAATGTTACTCTTAGTGTCTAAAATTAGGCACCTAAATCTTTACTTAGGTATCAAAGTAAGTGGCTTTATTCTCAGAGGTGCTGAGAACCTACAGTCCCCATTGATTTCAGAAGTAATTATGGGAGCTTGGCATCTCCGAAAATCAGCCCACTCATTTAGCCATCACATCTTGAAAGACGTCCTGACCAGACAAGAGGAAGCAACCAGACAAGATCACTGTGACAAACGTGAGACCTTGCAAGCATGGAAACTTCAAAGACTGTTCTACTGAGATGTGATAGCCACTGTGGGCACAGGGGATGTTCACAGACTGCTGTATCAATAATCGGTATATGCAGCTGTGTGTTTCTGGCTCGCTGAGTGAGTTTTCAGCAGAATCTGGACTCACTGCGGGGTGGGGAGGGTAATGAATGCAAGTCCCAATGCCAGTTACTCAGACACCCAGCACCTTTGAAGCTTTGGTCCTGGGGAGAAGTAGCACTGATTGGTTTTACCTGGTCCTGGAGGCCTGACGACAAAGGCCCCAAATAGTATAACGATTCAGCCTGATCTGACTTAGGTCAGACTCACTCTGGACCAGTGTATGGACCTACCAGGACTCCCTGTGGATGATGGGTGACACTGGCTAAGGTTAATATCTGTGCTGTCTATTGTTTTAGGATAGGTTTTCTTTGACATACACTTGTACTAAATCAAGATACTGTGTTCTGTGAAAGCTGGCTAGTCACTGGTAACCCTGTCATTATCCCTGGGGGAGAGCAGAACTGCAGGTGCTAACCTAAAGTCAGACCTGCTAGGGTAGTCACAGGGAATTGCCGGGGGACTGCAGCCCTAAAATTGTGGTCTGGAGGGAGAGGGACAGGGGTTATAGAATCATAGAATATCAGGATTGGAAGGACCTCAGGAGGTCATCTAGTCCAACCCCCTGCTCAAAGCAGGACCAACCCCAACTAAATCATCCTGCTCATAGTGGGATGATGGCTGGAGGCCAGGAAGGGGGAACAGGTGCAGTTAACCCCAAAACTGGGACAATCTCCATTGGGTTCAGCTGAATCCTGGGCAATGCCTGGGATGATGAGAACCTGAAGTTCCTAATATCACCCATGCTCTAGCACATCATTTTTCCTTCCCACACAGGAGCACTCCACATTACGCTTCCTCTTTTTCTTGTTTTGCCTTCCGTCTCATGAGAGTCTAGCTTAGGCAGCCAGAAAAACTCCACCTTTGCAACTCTGCTGTACTGAAAGAGACAACCTGAGAGCCATGCTTTCACCCCAGCCAGTAACAGCTAAATCTCAGGTTAATAAGTAGAGCTGCGTGAAACCTTTTGTCTGAACCTCTTTTTCCAGTAAAAAATGCAGATTTAGGCTGACTAAAACATTTTGCGAATTCATGTTAATTTTGCAGAATTATTTTGGTGAAAAACAAACCAACAAACATGCAGAAAAAAGGAAATTGTTTTGTTTTGACATTGTTGAATGGAAACATTTGATTTCTCAATTCAAAATGACTTTTTTTTTAAATTTTCTTCAATTTTATTTAAAATATATAAAAACATTTTTTAAAAGCTCCAAAACAAAATGAAATGTTACATTTCATGTCAAACACTTCATGTCACTGAAAAAGTTTTTTTATAGGCCAAAATTTTGAATTTTTTTTCATTCAGGGTTACCTAAAACATTCCCCCCCGCCAAATTTTTTGGAACTGCCAGCAAAATTAAAAGTCAGTTCTTTGCACTGCTCTACTAATAAAACTCTTGGAATTTGCAGCTGCTAAATGGCAAATAATAGGGACAGAAGCTGGGCCTTCTTATATTTCTTCTCCTGTGTGTGTCTGCTTTGTTTTGTCTTGTCTTTAAAAGAAACAGGACTGGAATTCAACACCCCCAAAGCAACCATCTTACTGTATCTACCTCATGTCCCCAACAAGGTCATTCAATCCTTCTTCAGCACCAGAGCCCAAGGATAGTCCAGCCAGGAACAAACATTTCTAGAGTGTCTAGATGACCATTTACACCCCTGCTATAGCTGGCAAACAAGTCACTTGTCTGATATGGCCAAAATCTCTAGTTTAGACAAAGGTGAGGAGATTTTCCACTAAAGAAAATGCTGTACAGAGAAAGGGAGTATGGGAAGCAGCCACAATGAAAGTCTTATTTAGTTCTTTCAGTTGTAAATGCTTTAAGAGTTTTCCTTCCCCTTCTCCTTCCCCTGTGTTTTTAATAGAAGGTTAAAAGGATTTATGTTCTCTCCCCGCCCTTTAATGGAAAAGGGGCAGTGATCAGTAATAATTCTGACACAAACCCGCTTACCATAAGTAAGTGTTTAGTGCTGCAACTATATACAAGAGCCTTCAATCTCCTCAACCATTGCTGGCCCCAACATACACCCTCTATCAATGCAACAGGGAAAATGAATCTCACAGCTTTGTTGACAAAGATTTTTTATATGAGCTACATTTTCCTCACCGGGAATCATAGGTAGTGTTTCAAATAATGGCAATTTCAGCATCCTTTTAATATTCTCATCATTAAAACCAGCCACCTGCTTGAGCCAGTGCTAAAACTGTCCAATTTCATGGCATAACGTGATTTTTTTTCTGGAGCAGAGGGAGGGAAATAACCATTAGATACTTTTCAGTTTCTTAGATGAGCCATTTTAAAGGCTTTTAATCTGTAAATTGATGATAATTACTCCCTGACCTCCTTTGTAGGACACTTTGAGTATGTCTACACTGCAATAAATAATTCCCGGCACCAAGTCTGAGAGCCATGGTCAATTGACTAGGGCTCGGACTGTGGAGCTAAATACTGCTGTGTAAACATTTGGGATCAGACTAGACCCCAGGCTCTGAGACCCTCCCTCCTTGTGGGCTTTCACAGCCTGGATTCCAGACGAAGCCAAAACGTCTGCCCTGCAATTTGTAATCCTGGAGATAGAGCCCTGTGAGCTGATTTGTGCCTCCTGCTGCCCTGCCGTGGGTCTTTTGTTGCCGTGTAAATGTTCCCTTTGAGATCTAGTGATGGGAATTGCTATATAAGAACTATTTCCTCTTTTGTGTAGGTGTGACACTCTGTATCTCGGGGGAACACCCTGCAACCCCATGTTCATCCTTGTAATATAATTGCGTGGTATCCAATGCAAAGTTTGTCATGTCGGGTGTCTTCAGAAGGTTTATGATGCACTGAGCATTGTTGTTACAATAATGTTATAGGTAGTAATTTCATCTATATAGTTGTGAGGCTGAAAATGTGTCCTCATGGCTTAAAACAAGCCCAGGCAAAACTCTCCAGGAACAGAGGGGCAGTTCACACCTCATCGAGGCATATATGGGATGAACCCAGCCCAGCCTCACAGGAACAAAGGACACTGGCCTAGGCAGCAACAAAGGATCTGTTGGACTCTCAAGTGAGTCACCCCCTTTCCCTTCCTTTGGTCAGTTTGGGACTACGATGAGGTAATGCTCACCTGACTCTGAAGGGGGGGTGGGGGCAAAGCCAAGGGCTGGTCTACACTGGGGGGGGATCGATCCAAGATACGGAACTTCAGCTACGCGAATAGCATAGCTGAAGTCGAAGTATCTTGGATCGAATTACCTGGGGTCCAGACGGCGCGGGATCGACGGCCGCGGCTCCCCCGTCGACTGCGCTACCGCCGCTCGCTCTGGTGGAGTTCCGGAGTCCACGGTGAGCGCGTTCGGGGATCGATATATCGCGTCTTAACGAGATGTGATATATCGATCCCAGATAAATCGATTGCTACCCACCAATACAGCGGGTAGTGAAGACGTACCCCCAGAGGGAAGAAAGAACATGATAATGAGGTGCTTTTGCATCAGTACCCTGTACAATTCCTTACAGAAATAGAACTGTTAAATAACAAGTCGAAGTTATTGATAAATATATTCAAGACCACCAAGATCATGAAATTCTTAACATTTGACAGATTTCCCCCCCTTAACTATAATGATCTTGTCAGGATTTTTACCTTGAAATTAATTATATTTATTCTCACTTTTGCCTTCAACATAGAGGTTTTTTTTTTGCCTGTGTACTATGAAGACATAGCAAAATAGATTTAAAAAATAGAATTATGACTAGAAATAGATATAACAACAGTGAACATATTAAAGTCAGTAAACATCAACAGCCTTCGAGTTGAATTCAATACATTACCTTGACGCTGAATGATTGCAGATCAGTGTTTCTCCCTTTCTTTCAGTCCATGGATCACTTCACCAGAGAATCCCTCATGGACCAGCCTCTCTCTAAAGCTACTGGTCCCAAGTGCTTGGGTCATCAACTGTTTTATTCTTGGATTCTGGAGAATCACTAGTGTATTGGAATATAAAAATGAAACTAAGTTATGACTTACATAACTAAGGTCTGACTCTTTGCCTAATTGTACTGCCACTAGTTCTCACATTTTTATCATAGTGTTTACAGCAATGAAGCCCATTTCTGCTGGGTTCATTCAGTGTCTGAAGTAGCATGTTACCATCAATGTGCAGCAATTCCGGCTTACTAATTAATCATTGAATAATTGAATAACCAATACTTCAGTGATTAATAGGGGTCATGAGCTATACTGGTGAATGAATAGTATCTTTGCTATAAAACGTCAGTGTTCGGCATTCAGATTTTGTTTTATATCTTTCATGCAAACATTTGTAAATAAAAATACAATTTTATATATTTTAAATAAATGGGATGGAGGACTCACCACATTCACAAATTAAAGAGGGAAGCAAATATTCTTTTTTTCATACAAAAAGCCATTTTTGGGGATAAACAGTATCAATTCCTGATTTTCTGTTCCTCCTTTGCACTTTGGTGCACCCAGTGAGCATTGTGCTATGGCTGATGTTTATGTTTAAGAATCGTTGGCAGACTGGTCATTTGAAATGAAAAGGTGCCTGGGCTCAAGCAATTTTTTTAATTTCATAACTGATGCGGCCAGCCTAGAGGTGCTGGGGCTCAATCCTGGCAAGCCCTGGCACAAATGAATCCCTGGGAGAGACCCCACTGCACCTGGGTTCCACAGCCCACTGGCAACATGAGCTGGAGGCTCCTTCATGGAGCCCTGAGGTGTTCACAGACAGCAGTGGCCTGCCTCTCACACATCCCTGCCCCTTCTGCAGCTGGGGTTCAGCACCTCGACCATCCCCTTCAGATCTGGCTTCTCTTCTCCCCTCCCCTGGTTATTTATGGTCACCCTGCCCAAAGCCTCAGGAAGCCCAGGGACCTCTTCATAAGCTTGGCCTGGCATTGGCCCAGCTCAGCCTATGCAGCTCTCTCCTTTTCCTCATTCCCTCACAAGTCCAGGCAGAGCTCCCCAGGCAGCATCCAGTCACTCCCCAGACATCTCCTCAGAGCAGCAGGCATAATTCATGGTTCTCTGCCTGATGACCCCACTGGCACTCTCTGGCTTAGCCCTGTCCTTCTTGTGTTCTCCCCAGTAATTAGTTGATCTCTGTTCCTTTTTTCTCACCCTTCCCTTCCTCTGGGGGGGGGGGAGTGGGCACTGCTGTCTGGCAGGCTCAGGCCAAGGGAGGGGAAGAATGAAGGCCCCAGGAAGAGACCTAGCCTGGGAGGGATTTTTCAATCTGTGCTGCATCATTTTTCCTTCAGAGTCCAGCTCCTGCCCCTCAGCAAGTGAGCCAGGGCAGCCATGGGCAAGGGGAGCCCTGGCAGTACGGCTCCAATGGACTGATGCTGCTATGGAGCTAGGATGGGCATCAAGGAGCAGAGTCAGTGTAGAACATACGAACGTAAGAACGGCCATACTGGGTCAGACCAAGGGTCCATCCAGCCCAGCATCCTGCCTGCTGATAGTGGCCAATGCCAGGTGCCCCAGAGGGAGTGAACCTAATAGGCAATGATCAAGTGATCAAGCCCAGGGGCTCTGCTCAGATGGCTAGGATCAGTGCAGGTGCCTGAGGCTTTCACTGGTTTGTGGATAGGTCCTGCAGCCTTTTCACAAAGGGCCAACCCTGCCCACTCCCCCCATGCGATGATGTGGGGAAAGGTCTAGGAGGGGCCCAAACAGACCTGCTCTGCGCCACAAAGTGAACAACAGAGCGAGCTAACACAATGTCACCGGCTCCTGCGATTTTATTGGGAGTCTCGTGATACTTGGTGTTTGACAGAGAACCCCAGCTCCTGGAGTCAGGTGACTAGGTGAGAGACTCAGTTTTTATTTAAACAAAAAAAGTCAGTTTTTAAGCCCTCCTGGTTGCAGACAGAAGCTTGAAAGTGAGTGCGGCCAGAAGTCTTGGGAGAAAATGTGTTTTGTTTCGGTTTTTTTAAATAAATTTCATGGTGTTTTGGGGGCCAGGTTCATGACTTTCTAACATTTGGGGTCAGCAATCCTGGTAACATGATGCCAACCATAACTGATCCTGGTCCAAATAGCCAGTCCACCATATCATCTATTTACCAGCTGGCTTGCCTGGTTTCTCCTGCCAGGGGGCAAATGCAAGGGGTCTCCTCAGGGGATGGATGTGGCTGGGAACATCAGGGGCTGGATAGGGGACGGAGTGGAGGAGTAGGAGTTCAAAAATCCCCAAGCAGACCAGAAGGCATGATTTATTTTTTATCTTTTGGGGGCCAGGCTCATGATTTTCTGTGCTCCTATGCTTGTGGTTGGCTATACTGGTATTTCAAATCCCTCTTCTACAACCAGAATGCTGCTGAGTATCTTCCTATGGGGGTAGGCAGGGTGGTAGGAGGATTTGGGGCTGTGAGCCGGACAGAGGGGAGGGGAGTGGAGGGGAGGAGACTGTGCAAAGCAGAGGGAAATTGTCCTTTTGAGAAATTGCTGATTTCTGCCTGTCTGTCTTGTTAGTGATTGCAAGGGGCGCAGTATGGCAGTGAAGCCGTTTCATTACAATAGCTAGAATGACTAGACCAACTCACCACAGGCTGCTTGCCCCACACAGCATCCCGCATGGGCACGTACAATTTATGGCTTCAACTTTGTTTTTAATTGTATAAAATGGCAGCAAAATTTCAGACTGTCCTAGTGGAGCAGACCTAGGTGCCCTCATTTTAGCGTCTCCCCCACAGCCTCCCAGCAGGGTCAGCTGTAAGCTAGGTTTGAAGAGATTCCCAGGTCACCTCAGGGCCATTAACTGCCTGATCTGACGCCCAAAAGAAGCCAGTCCCAACGCCTCGGCATTTACTGTCCTAGGGACTCTGTGCCCATGGCAAGGAGTGAAACGGCACAGGAGGCAGGTGTGAGAGCACCAGGCTCTGCTGCAAGGGCTGCTCTGTGCTGCAGACTCAGCCTTGTGAGAGGAGCTGGTCTCAGTGTGATGGAGGGGTAGGGTTACCATACGTCCGGATTTTCCCGGACACGTCCGGCTTTTTGGGCTCCAAATTCCCGTCCGGGGGGAAATCCCCAAAAGCCAGACATGTCTGGGAAAATCGGGACATGCGGGCCGGCGGCCGGCGGTCAGCGGTGCCGGGCCGGGGGCTCGGGGGCTCGGGAGCCAGCGGTGCCGGGCCGGGGACTCGGGGGCCGGCGGCTCGGGGGCTCGGGGGACGGAGGTCGGCCGGGCCGGGCCGGGGGCTTGGGGGCCGGCGGTGCCGGGCCGGGGGCTCGGGGGCCGGCGGTCGGCGAGGCTGGGCCGCGGGTGCTCGGCCGGGGGCCCGGGGGCCGGCAGTGCTGGGCGGGCCGGAGGTGCTCGGCCGGGGGCTGGGCCGGGGACTGGCAGTGCTGGGCGGGCCGACCCGGTCTAGGGTTACCATATTTTGAGCCTCCAAAAGGAGGACACTCCACGGGGCCCCGCCCATGCCCCCCCCCGCCCCAACTCCGCCCCTTCTCCAAAGTCCCCGCCCCAACTCCGCCCCCTCCCCTGCTTCCCACGAATATTTGATTCACGGGAAGCCTGAAGCAGGTAAGGAGGGTGTGGGGGGAGGAGGCGCGTCTCCAGCCTGGGTCGGCTAGGGTTACCATTCATCCGGATTTACCCGGACATGTCCTCCTTTTTGTGCTAAAAATAGCGTCCGGGGGGAATTTGTAAATCACTCAAAATGTCCGGGATTTCCCCCCCCCCCCCCGGCAGAGCAGAGCGAGCGGCTGGTAGGGCTGCAGGAAAGTCACGGGCTGGACTCCGGAGCAGCTGTAGAGGAGCTCCTCCTCCTCCCTCCCTCCCTGCATTCTGAGCCGGCAGCTCCTCCCCGGCAGCCCCGCGCCCGGCTCCAGCAGCACTGTGCAGGGCCAGGGACCGTGTTGTGTGTTGTGCTGGGGAGCGCAGCCACATGTCCGGCTCGCACAGAGCCCAACACCCTGTTCTGAGCAGCAGGGTAAGGGGGCCAGGGGGCAGGAGAAGGGGCAGGGAGGTTCTGGAGGGGGCAGTCAAGAAACGGGGGGGTCGGGAGTTCGGGGGGGGCTTTTTGGGGGGAGTGGAGAAAGTTTTGGGCAGTCAGGGTACAGGTAGGGGGTAGGGTCCTGGGGGGCAGTTGGGGGGGGTCTTAGGAAGGAGCAGTTAGGGGATAAGGAACAGGGAGGCTTAGGTAGGAGGTGGGGTTCTGGAGGGCAGTTAGGAGCAGGGGTCCCAGGAGGGGGCAGTCAGGGGACAAGGAGCGGGAGGGGTGGGGGGTTGGGAGTTCTGGGGGGGAGCTGTCAGGGAGCAGGAGTGAGGAGAGGGATCGGAGCAGTCAGGGGACAGGGAGCAGAGGGGTTTAGATGGGTTGGGAGTTCTGGGGGGGGCTGTCAGGGGGTGGGGAGTGGTTGGATGGGGCGTGGGAGTCCCAGGGGTCTGTCTGGGGGTGGGGGTGTGGATAAGGGTTGGGGCAGTCAGGGGACAAGAGGCAGGGAGGCTTAGATAGGGGGTGGAGTCCTGGGGTGCAGTTAGGGGCAGAGGTCCCAGGAGGGGGCAGTCAGGGGACAAGGAACGGGGGGAGGGTTGAGGGTTCTGGGGGGGTGGGAAGTGGGAGGGGCTAGGGCGGGGCTCCTCCCGTCCTCTTTTTTGCTTGCTGAAATATGGTAACCCTATGGAGGGGGAATGGGGAGAGCTGGGGAAGGGGATCTGGTAGCTGGGCCAGGGGAAGGGGAGTGAGACCCCTGCCCCAGGACTGTGTGAGCAATAGGCCCTGGCTGGGTGAAGGAAACCCACTCACAGGAAGGAGCCATGCAGCTTTTTGCCCCTCTCCATGTTAGCTCCACCCCAGCCTCTTGCCTACCCCTTCTATCTTTGCACCTTCCTCCATGCCTGGAACGCCCACCCTGACCTACTGCCCCAGGCCTGCAGACTTCTCCTCCTCCTCCTTGCTTACACCCATTAGTGAGCCCCTAAACCCAGCCCAGCCTGGAAGCTCCCAGGACAGGGACCATACGACATGCCCAGGGCACTGAGGGGGCTACAGAAATAACATGGGAGTAACCCCAGTAATTCTTCAGACAGAGCAAAGGGGTAAATAAACCAAGACCCAGAGAGTGTGGGGGTGGGGGAGAGACAGAAGGGCTGAAAGCGGAGCTGGGGGAAATAATGTACTGCATGTGTTGTATCCAGTGAGCTCAGCTTCTGTTCCAGTTTCTCAGCTGCCCACAAACTGACCACAATTTTTTCAGATTTATTTGTTATTCAAAAATATTTGCTAAATACGTTTGTCAAATACATTGATCTGCATGGGTTAGTTCTGATTGGACACACAGGTCACATGGGATTGTTTCTGAGTCCTGAATGGATGAATTTAATTCTTATAAACAGGATTTTGGTGCAAATATTTGTGATTCAGGCTTTGGTGGGTTTCCTTGCATTGTGAGAGTTATGCATATGCTTGTTAGATTAGGGCCTTAATTTTCAAACATTGCTTCCCATGAATATTTTATAACATTCAGCAGAAATGCCTGGTTTGCATGGCCATTCCTACCAGGAAGCGCCTTCGACTGATTATACCTGGGGCGAATAGAGAAGGGGCAGGATCACAGCTGAAGGGAGTTCATGGGAGCCAGGCACCTCACTCACACAGGCACTCTTGAAAATACCACTCGGCTTCTGTCTGAATCTTTAAGTGCCTAAATAGCTTTACAAACCTGGGACAGAGACTAAGGGCAGAGTTTGGAAGGTCTGTGGGCACCTAAAGATGCAGTTGGGTGTCTAGTGGGATTTTCAACAGCATCGAGGTGCCTAACTCCCATTGGAAGCTCAGTGCCCAGACACCTTTGAAAATCCCACTAGATACCTATCTGCATCTTTAGACATCAAAACACCTTTGAAACTTTGGGCCCAAGTGACTTGCCTAAGGCCACCCAGGGCGTCTGTAGCAGGGCAAGGAATTGTGCAGCCTGACACTGGAACTTCTTTCAGAGCTGCACCTGAAGCATCTCAGAGCCCCTGAGCTCTGTCAGCACAGGCAGTGGAGTGTTTAATTATCATTTCCTATCAGTGTTTTCTGGAGCACATGGGCTCAGCCTTGCTATTACCCCAACTCAGGGCCTCTCTGTCAGATAAGAGTTCAATGATGTGCAATAAAAAAGGAGACTCTGACCCCCAGAGGCTCCCACTGGACATCGCTCCCCTCTGCAGCTCAATCAACTGATGCTTATTGTTACCCTTTGTCCCTGATGCTCGTCACTTGCCCCTTTCTGCTGCTGTTATCCAAGGTCATCATCTCAGCTGGATTGTAAATGATGGGGGAGGGGAGAATGCCCTGAGTAATGATCGGGAACAGTTGGACAGTAACTAGGGTGTCTTGATAGCTTTTCCCCTTAATTTTTAAATAGGATTTTTCTCTCCCATTCTCACCTCTTTCCTTGGAAACAATAATATGGCCACATAAAAGAACAGCTGATAAAATCACATTGTTAGTTTCTCTTTGCTCCTTCCTCTTCAGGAACTTGGGGTTTGCCACATTCAAAGTGAAAGCTGCACCTGAGTCTTATCTGAGCCTGGATTGGGCTGGGCTGTGAACGTCAGACTCTGGACCACCGTGTCCCTGCAGAATCACTCGGGTCAGCGCAAGGGCTGTTGTTACTTTCTGACATTTTCATTTTCAGGGACAGGGTGGCGGAAACCCAGAGGAGATTTCACAGAGGAGACAGAACTTTGTGAGCTCAGCTCAGTGCCCCCCTGTAACAATAGCCCAGGGGTTGCTAGGACCCTAACAATGCACATAGCAATACACAGGTGATGAGCTGTGCGCTAGGGTCAGTTCCAAGGCCCAGAGAGTCTCAGATACGTCAGAGCCCACTGATAAGAAATGTCATAAGAACATAAAACTGGCCACTTTGGGTCAGACCGGTGGTCCATCTAGCCCAGTATCCTGTCTTCCAACAGTGGCCAATGCCAGGTGTCCCAGAGCGAATGAACAGAACAGGTAATCATCAAGTGATCCATCCCCTGTTGCCCATTCCCAGCCTCTGGCAAACAGAGGCTAGGGACACTTCAAGAGCATGGTTTTGTATCCCTGCCCACCCTGGCTAATAGCCATTGATGGATCTATCCTCCATTAACTTATCTAGTTCTTTTCTGAACCCTGTTATAGTCTTGGCCTTTACAATATCCTCTGGCAAGGAGTTCCACAGGTTGATTGTGCATTGTGTGAAGAAATACTTCCTTATATTAGTTTTAAACCTGCTGCCTATTAATTTCATTTGGTGACCACTAGTTCCAAATGTGGGATTGGAAGGGCCCTGGAGATGTCAACAAGTCCCAGGGCCGCCCAGAGGATTCAGGGAGCCTTGGGCAAAGCGGGGGAGCTGCAGCACTTGTACTCACCCGGCGGCGGTCCGGGTCTTCAGTGGCATTTCGGCGGCGGGGGGCCCTTCAGTCGCTCCGCGTCTTCGGCAGCACTGAAGGACCCCCCACCGCCGAAATGCCACCAAAGACCTGGACCACCACCGGGCCAGGGCTCGCGGGGCCCTTGCAGGGCCTGGGGCAAATTGCCCCACTTCTCCCCCACCCCGGGTGGCCCTGCCAAGTCCAGCCCCCTGCACTGAGGCAAGGTCCAATAAACTGACAGGGGTTCACCCTTGTCTCTGGGTGCAGTGGGGGAGGGGCATCCTCAGACAAGGCTTTGTGCAGAGACCTCATTTTGCTGCTCACAGGAGGCAATGCTGGGTAAGCCGAGGGCAGCAGAGAACAGCAGGAGGGAAGGGAGAGGGACTCAGCAGGGAGCCCAGCAGGGACATGGGGTGCTGGGCACACAGGTACTATTGCTGAGATGTAACGTGTTTGTCTATAATGCAGCTGCCACATTCAATAGGAGCAAGGCAGAGTATAGCACAGGGGAAGAGGGGTATGTGTGTGTGTGGTGGGGGGGGAGGGGGCAGCCAGAGTTGGTGTGCCAGGCTGGGCTGTCACCATGTGCATTTTCGGTGAGACCTTGCTAGAAAGGATTAGGCAGAGGCAGCAGGCCCAGTAGTTAGAGCAGGAGATCTCTGGGAAGGATCCACTGCTGCAGGGAATCTGTGGGGGCGTGGGGGTGGCTGAAGGCAGAAGCCAGCAGAGCCATGTGCCAGGAATCTGCCCAGGCAATAACTCCAGGCCTGCCTGGCTCTGGGGCATGTCTACACTGGCTGTACTGCCGAGTTTGGCCAGCCAGGCTGGGGGGAAGCAGCCAGGCCTACGGCCCTTCTCTGGGTGGGGAGGAGAGGGGGCAGTGGCTGCAGGCAGGAGAGGGGGTGGCTGAAGAATCCACATGTGACACAAAGGTATTATATCTCTCCCCTCCCCGAAATCCCACTGCCTCCTGCTTCTCATTCAGGTGTTGGCCCTCACTCATTTGCTGGCCCCAAATGCAGTGTGTGTGTGTGGTGTGTGTATGTCATGTGAGGAGGGCAAGGGTTGTACTGGTACCGCGGGGCTGTATGGGACCCCAATGTCTCTGGGCCCCCTAGAGCACACACTGGTCAGTAACCCTGGCCCAGATCAGCAGCCTCTTGTATCGCCTCTTGTGTCACCCTCTTGTAATGTCAGAGGCGGCAGCTCCCCTCCCGTGAGAACGGCTTCGGGATGCTGGGGGAGGGGAAGGGGAGCTCTTCCTGTGGCAGCCCTGATCAACTGTTCAGCCCCAGGATGTGGGAAGAGCAGCGTGGTGGAGGGATGGAGCTTCCTGTATTATCAAGGGACAGGTTCCAGACTGTCCAGAATCACATCACCGTGAGAACATCGTGTGCTAGTGCTGACACGGCCTGGCTGTGGATTGGAGCTGCGCAGGGAGCCCCATGTACCTGTATGCAAGGGAGCGCCTGTGGGGGGCAGCTGCTGCAATGGGTAGGCTGGGAGGCTGTGGGCTGAGGAGATGGTTCAGCCTCGTCTATGCAGCAAGATGAGCAGCAGCCCCTCCTGCCAAGTGGAGATGCAGCGGATAGTAGCAGAGAATGCTTTCCCCAGGAGAGATGACACCAGCTCCCTGACGGGAACAAATTGTACCAACAAAAGGGCCACAGGGCGGGTTCAAACTCCTAAGCAAGCTAGCTTTGCCAACACAACATTTATCTGTAGACCAAGCCACAAACTCTCGGGGCCTCCATAACACTGACACTGTCCATTGTAAGGGACTCGGTACAGTGGTGAGGCCCTTTCAGAACAAGAACGACTAGGCCAGCTCAACGCAGGCTGCCCCCCCACACACACACTCACAGAGTCCCACATGGGCACTTGCAATTTTTGTCCTCAATTTTTTTAAATCGTATAAAATTCAGAGAATTGCAGCAGGATTTCAGAATGTCCTGGGGCCTAGGGCCCCTCATTTTAGCACCTCCCACACAATCTCCAAGAGCATCCCAGTGACATCAGCTCCAAGTCAGGGGGATTCCCAGATTCCCTCAGGGCCACTCCCAAAGGAAGCCAGTCCCGGGGGCCCAGTGAGTGCGACGTGGCCAGTGAGTGTTAGGGAACGTCCTGCCATTTACTGCCCTAGGGACTCTTTGCTCATGAGGAGGAGTGAAACAGCCACAGGGAGCAGGACTGAGACCACCAAAGCGTTGCTGTACCCATCATGGAATCATAGAATATCAGGGTTGGAAGAGACCTCAGGAAGTCATCTAGTCCAACCCCCTGCTCAAAATAGGACCAACACCAAATAAATCATCCCAGCCAAGGCTTTGTCAAGCTGGGCCTTAAAAGGATGGTGTCATGCATATAAAGGGAACCACCTTTCTGTATACAGTGCTATGGGGTCCCTCCTGGCCAGAGGCACAAAATCCTCTTACCTGTAAAGGGTTAAGAAGCTCAAGCTGGCACCTGACCAAAAGGATCAATAAAGGGACAAGATACTTTCAAATCTGGGTGGGGGGGAAGGCTTTGTCTGTCTGTTCTGTGTGCTTGCTGGAGTCAGATCAAGGAAGCAAGCAATCCAACTCCTATAGAGTTAGTAAGTATTTAGCAAGGAAATGTGTTAGTTTACTTTTATTTTGGCTTGTGTTTTCCTTTGTGTAAGAGGAGGTTTATGCCTGGTTTTGCATCTGAAGAAGTGAGGTTCTTACCCACGAAAGCTTATGCTCCCAATACTTCTGTTAGTCTCAAAGGTGCCACAGGACCCTCTGTTGCTTTTTACAGATTCAGACTAACACGGCTACCCCTCTGATACTATGCCTGGTTTTGTAACTTTAAGGTTTTGCTTAGAGGGGAGATCCTCTGTGTTCTTGAGTCTTTTGTTATTCTGTAAAGTACTTACCATCCTGATTTTACAGAGGTAATTCTTTTACCTTTTCTTTAATTAAAATCCTTCTTTTAAGAACCTGATTGATTTTTCATTGTTTTAAGATCCTAGGGTTTGGGTCTGTGTTCACCTGTACCAATTGGTGAGGATATATTCTCAAGCCTGCCCAGGAAAAGGGGTGTAGGGGCTTGGGGAGATATTTGGGGAAGGTAGGTCTCCAAGTGGCCCTCCCTAAATCTTTGTTTAAATCACTTGGTGGTGGCAGCGTTACCTAATCCAAGGTACAAGGAAGGATTTGTGCCTTGGGGAGTTTTTAACCTAAGCTGGTAGAAATAAGCTTAGGGGGTCTTCATGCGGGTCCCCATGTCTGTCCCCTAGAGTTCAGCGTGGGGAGGGAACCCTGACAGATGGAGATTCCACCATCTCCCTAGATAACCCAGTCCAGTGCTTCACCACCCTCCTAGTGAAATAGTGTTTCCTAATATCCAACCCAGACCTCCCCCACTGCAACTTGAGACCATTGCTTCTTGTTCTGTCATCTGCCACCATTGAGAACAGCCTAGCTCCATTCTCTATGGAACCCCCCTTCAGATAGTTGAAGGCTGCTATCAAATCCCCCCTCACTCTTCTCTTCTGCAGACTAAACAAGCCCAGTTCCCTCAGCCTCTCCTCATAAGTCATGTGCACTAGCACCCTAATCATTTTCATTGCCCTCCGCTGGACTGTCTCCAATTTGTCCACATCTCTTCTGTAGTGGAGGGACCAAAACTGGACACAATACTCCAGGTGCGGCGTCACCAGTGTCGAATAGATGGTCTGCTCTGTGCTGCAGACTCAGCCGTGTGAGGGGAGTTGGTCCCAGCACAATAGAAAGGGGATGGGGAATGGGGAGAGCTGGGGAAGGGAATCTGGTAGCTGGGCCAGGGGAAGGGGATAGAGGAAAGAACCCAGGAAGCTTTTTGCCCCTCACCCTATGTGTTAGTCCATGCCAGCCTCTTGCCTGCCCCTGCCCAATGTCCTTCTATCTTTGCATCTTCCTCCATGCCTGGAACACCCACCCTGACCTACTGCCCTGGGCCTGCAGACGTCTCCTCCTCCTCCCTGCTTACACCCATTAGTGAGCCCCTAAACCCAGCCCAGCCTGGAAGCTCCCAGGGCAGGAACCATAGAACATGCCCAGGGCACTGAGGGGGCTACAGAAATAACATGGGAGTAACCCTAGTAATTCCTCAGGCAGAGCTAAGGGGTAAATACAAGTCAGGAGACCAAGACCCAGAGAGTGTATGTGTGGGGGGGGGGCAGGGGGGATTGTGGGGGAGGGACAGAAGGGCTGAAAAGCAGAGCTGGGGGAATAATGTGCAGCATGTGATGTGTCCAGTGAGCTCAACCTCCATTCTGGTTTGTCAGCTGCCCAAGAACTGATCATAAATAGTTGCTAAATACGTTTGTCAAATACATTGATCTATGTTGTTACTTTCTGACAATTTCATTTTCAGGGGCAGGATAGCAAAACCCAGAGGAGATGTCACAGAGGAGACAGAACTCTGTGACCTCAGCTCAGTGGCCCCCATAACAATAACCCAGGGGTCTCTAGGACCCTAACAACACACACTGCAATACACAGGGTGATGAGATGTGCCCTAGGGACAAACCCAGCAGCCAATGGGAATCTCACCATTGATTGCAATTGGTCAGGCTCCAAGTCCCAGAGCATCTCAAACAGAGCAGAGCTCATGGATAGAAATGTCAGGCTGGATAGGCCCTGGAGAAGTCACCAAGTCCAGCCCCCTGCGCTAAAGCAGGGTCCAGTAAACCTGACTGGCAGGGCTTCACCCTGGTCTCTGGGTGGGGCAGAGGCATACTCAGACCATGCTTCATGCAGACCTCGTTTTGCTTCTAACCCGAGGCGATGCTGGGCAAGCCAAGGGCAGCAGAGAACAGTGGAAGGGAAGGGAGAGGGGCTGAGTGGGGAGCCCAGCAGGGACACGTGGTGCTGGGCACACAGGCGATATTGCTAAGCTGTAACATGTGTCTATAACGCAACTGCCACATTCAATAGGAGCGAGGCCGAGCAGTGTGTGGGGGAAGGGGTGGCAGCCAGAGTGGGTGTGCCAGGCTGGGCTGTCACCATGTGTGTTGTCTGTGTAACTTTGCTAGAAAGGATTAGGCAGAGGCAGCAGGCCCAGTGGTAACAGCAGGAGATCTCTGGCCCTATTTACAGCTGAGCTAATGGCTCCCTGCCCTTTACTGGTCCCCCCGATATGCTGAGCTGGATGGGCCTGTCTCCAGTAATTCCCTCTAATACCTTCCCTCTGCCCAACCCCGCTCCCTTGTCCACATCTGTACTGGTGGCCCCTCTCTGGGAAGTTCAGGAGGGGTGGGTGGTGCTGTATTACTCTGAGGTGGGTTAGTGATGAAGGAGCGATGAAGGTCACAGTATAGTCAGCACATTTGTTTATTCCCCTGTTCGCTGTTAATGGTTATCAGTATCAGTGATGGTGTGTTAGTGCCTAGGAACCCCAGTCACAGATGTGTAACAAGAGACTCCCTGGCCCAGAGAGCTCACAATCTACACAACAGACACAACAGGAGTGAGGCCTGGTCTACACTACGAGTTTAGGTCGAATTTAGTAGCGTTAAATTGAATTAAGCCTGGACACGTTCACACGGCTAAGTCCCTTTTTTCGACTTAAAGGGCCCTTTAAACCGATTTCTTTACTCCACCTCCAACGAGGGGATTAGCAATAAAATCGGCCTTAGCAGGTCGGAATTGGGGTAGTGTGAACGGAATTCGACGTTATTGGCCTCCAGGAGCTATCCCACAGTGCTTCATTGTGACTGCTCTGGACAGCACTCTCAACTCAGATGCACTGACCAGGTAGATAGGAAAAGCCCCGCGAATGTTTGAATTTCATTTCCTGTTTGCCCAGTGTGGAGAACACAGGTGACCACGCAGAGCTCATCAGCACAGGTAACCATGGATGGAGTCCTAGGATCGCAAAAGAGCTCCATCATGGACCGAACGGGAGGTACGGGATCTGCTCGCCATATGGGGAGATGAATCAGTGCTAGCTGAACTCCGTAGCAGTAAACGAAATGGCAAAATATTAGAAAAGGTCTCCAAGGCCATGAAGGACAGAGGCCATAACAGGGATGCACAGCAGTGCCGCGTGAAAATTAAGGAGCTAAGACAAGCCTACCACAAAGCCAGAGAGGCAAACAGAAGGTCCGGGGCAGAGCCGCAAACATGCCGCTTCTACGCAGAGCTGCATGCCATGCTAGGGGGTGCAGCCACCACTACCCCAACCATGTGCTTTGACTCCTTCAATGGAGAAACACACAGGTAAGCAGGTTCGGGCTATGAGGAAGATGAGGATGAAGATAATGTAGATAGCTCACAGCAGCAAGGAAGCGGAGAAACCGGTTTCCCCAACAGCCAGGATATGTTTATCACCCTGGACCTGGAACCAGTAACCCCCGAACTCACCCAAGGCGTGGTCCCAGACCCTGAGGGCACACAGGGGACCTCTGGTGAGTGTACCTTTGTAAATATTACACATGGTTTAAAAGCAAGCGTGTTTAATGATTAATTTGCCCTGGCAATCGCGGCCAGTACAGCTACTGGAAAAGTCTGTTAACGTGTATGAGGATGGAGCGGAAATCCTCCAGGGACATCTCCAGAAAGCTCTCCTTCATGTACTCCCAAAGCCTTTGCAAAAGGTTTTTTGGGGAGGGCTGCCTTATCCCGTCCGCCATGGTAGGACACTTTACCACGCCAGGCCAGTAGCACATAGTCTGGAATCATTGCATAACAAAGCATGGCAGCATATGTTCTCGGTGTTTGCTGGCATGCAGACAACATCCATTCCTTATCGCTCTTTGTTATCCTCAGGAGAGTGATATCATTCACGGTCACCTGGTTGAAATGGGGCGATTTTATTAAGGGGACATTCAGAGGTGCCCGTTCCTGCTCTGCTGAACAGAAATGTTCCCCACTGTTAGCCACGCCGTGGGGGGGAGGGGTGAAGTGATCATCCCAGAGATTTGGGGGGGGGGGTGTTAGTTGGGTTTGTGCTGCATGTTAACCCGGAAACCGCAGCCCCTTTTAAATGGCCAACCCAACGGGTGCTTGGTATGGGAAAGGAGGGTGCTACTGTTTGAAACCATTCCCACATGTTAAGAAGGTTAAAAAAGCCAAAAGACTGTGGCTTACCATGGCTGCCTGCAAGCCGAAATCTGTTGCCTGGCACTGCGTGAGTGATCTCTCACACCAAACCGGCAGGCCCTCAATATAAGAGGAAAAATGTGACCTTGTAACGAAAGTACATGTGCTGTGTAATGTGAACAGCAAAATTTAACGTGAAAGAGTGTACCCATTGTTCTCTAAAATGTGTCTTTTTTAACCACCTCTCCCTTCTCCTCCACCAGCTGCAAATGTTTCTCCTTCACAGAGGCTAGTGAAGATTAGAAGGAGAAAACGGCAGACTCGGGATGATATGTTCTCGGAGCTCCAGATGTCCTCCCACGCTGACAGAGCACAGCAGAACGCATGGAGGCAGTCAATGTCAGACTACAGAAAAGCACAATATGAACGAGAGGAGAGGTGGCGGGCTGAATCGCGGGATGAACAGAGCAAGTGGCGGGCTGAAGATGATAGGTGGCGTCAGCTTGCAGACAGAAGGCAAGAGTCAATGCTCCGTCTACTGGAGCATCAAACTGATGTGCTCCAGCGTATGGTTGAGCTGCAGGAAAGGCAGCAGGAGCAGAGACCGCCGCTACAGCCCCTGTGTAACCAACAGCCCACCTCCCCAAGTTCCATAGCCTCCTCAACCAGACGCCCAAGAACACGGTGGGGGGGGGGCCTCCGGCCACCCAGTCACTCCACCCCAGATGATTGCCCGAGCATCAGAAGGTTGGCCTTCAATAAGAGTTAAAGTTTTAAACTGTAGTGTGTCCTTTTCCTTCCCTACTCCCCCACCCATCCCGGGCTACCTTGGCAATTATCCCCCTAGTTGTGTGATGAATTCATAAAGAATGCATGAATGTGAAGTAACCATGACTTTATTGCCTCTGCATGTGCTGCTCGAGGGTGGGAGGGGAGGGTGGGGTGGTTGGTTTACAGGGAAGTAGAGTGAACCGGGTGGGGTAGGGGCGGACGGTTCATCAAGGAGAAACAAACAGAAGTTTCACTCCGTAGCCTGGCCAGTCACAAAACTCATTTTCAAAGCTTCTCTGATGCGCACCGCGCCCTGCTGTGCTCTTCTAACCATCCTGGTGTCTGGCTGCACGTAATCAGCAGCCAGGCGATTTGCCTCAATCTCTCACTCCGACATAAATGTCTCCCCCTTACTCTCACAGATATTGTGGAGTGCACAGCAAGCAGCAATAACAATGGGGATATTCTTTTCGCTGAGGTCTGAGCGAGTCAGTAAGCTGCGCCAGCGCGCTTTTAAACATCCAAATGCACATTCTGGAAAAGACCTTTCCAACACTCAGCTGGACAGCATAGCAGAGTTCATCAAACAACTGGGGTTAAAACCAGGAAAAAGGGGGAGGGAAGGGAATGTCTGTGGGGAACATGGCAAGGAGCTCACATGGTTCTGTAAGGAGATTGCCAAAGCTCTTTGTGAAGATTGCAAAGGATCCCCGACTCACCGCTCTCACGCTGTGATTCCCATGGCAAAGGCTGCTCATGGGTCCAAGGTAGGGGTGTTTTGCTAGCTAATTAAATCACTTCAAGGCCCTGTGTCACCCCCTCTCTGGACTGACGCCAGTCTGCTGTGGGTGGGCCTAACCCCAGGATCCCATGTGCTTCTGGGCCTCTCAGACACACTCCCAGCTGCAGACCCCATGTCTGCCACCCTGCTTTGTGGAGTGCTCCTGCACAGCCCAGCTGCCTTAACCCCACGAACCAGTGCTGCTGCCCTGCCAAGCTCCAAGTCACATACACACGCTCCACACACTGTGCAGATTTCCAGCTTGCTGTGCGCACGCTGAGTTCTCAACTGACCCTTTCAGGGACAATGTGTCAGCCGAGTCGAGAACACTGGCCTAGGAAAGGGATTTCTGAACCATGGGCCTTTGTACCAAAAAAAAAAAAAAAACAAAAACAAAAGCCGCAATCGCGATCTGCGGCGGCAATTCGGCGGGAGGTCCTTCACTCCCAGGCGGAGTGACGGACCCTCCACCGAATTGCCGCCGAATACCTGGAACTGCCGCCCCTGTCTGGAACGGCCGCCCCAAGCACCTGCTTGAGAAGCTGGTGCCTGGAGCCGGCCCTGATTCAGATGTACCAATAGTCAAAAAGGCTATTAGCTGTAATCTGTGCAATTTAAATGAACAAGTCTACAATCCATGATCCCATGGTCCTACACCACTCCGAGCCTAAGACGGGTTGACATATTTTAAGGACAATGAAGCCATCAAAGCCAGATGGAAGGAGCATTTTGAGTCACTCCTGAATCGTGAGTCAACCGTCTCTAATGCCACCATCGAATCTATACCTCAGTGACATGAAAGAGAATCTCTTGCTGATCCTCCTGCCCTCGAAGAAGTAACATGATCCATCATGCAAATGAAGAACAGCAAGGCAGCAGGGCCAGATGCTGATGACATCCTCGTGCACACTAAGACTGACCTTCAGTCCACACTGGATTTTTTTGCACAAGCTCATCGAAGCCTAGGACTCTGACTCAATATTCGGAAGACTAAAGTGCTCCATCAGTCTGCCTCAGGCCTTTTACATAACCCATAAGACAAATATGACTCCTACACTCCTTTAGGGATGCAAACCCAACTGTCTGGAGAGGTACCACCGACAATGCTTCTGGAAGATCCTTCGCATCAAATGGGAAGATTGCTACGCTAACGCCAGCATCCTCACTGAAGCCAAGTCACCAGCACTAAGCAATGATTCTCATGAACCAGCTTCATTGGGCTGAACATTGTGTGTGGATGCCATACTCTCGCCTCCCAAAACAAGCCATCTACTCTCAGATCACCCATGGTCAGAGATCCCGTGGTGGTCAGAGGAAACGCTACAAATAGACACTGAAAATGTATCTCAAGAAAACTGATGTGGACATCACAAGCTGGGAGGAGCAAGCCACCAACTGACCTCAGTGGTCAGCCTCCATCAGGTAGTGGCCCGCTTCGAGGAGAAGCGCCTTTCCCTCAAAGCTGAAGGAAGGAAAAAGAACTTTCTCACAATGGGGAGCTGACCCGCTAGGAAATGTCTGTACCTACTGCGGGCAGATCTGTGGTTCCAGGATTGGACTCCTGAGATATCTCAGGACCCATAAGTAAATCTGTGGTAGAGATCATCCACGAACCAAGGAACTGCCGATGATGATGATTTCAGCTGAAAAATGTTGCCCAACTCTAGTGATAAAAAATGTCACAAGCGAGCATGCCCAAAACAGGAAACAAAAAAACAAAAACTGCCTGTGTTTGACTTTGAAAACATAACAAAATGGATGAAGGTAGCAGGGGTGGGGAGAGAACCACTGTACTAAAATTTTTAACAGCTATTACACATTATTAATTCCTCTTTTTTGTCTTTTAGAAGAAATTCTTGCTGAACTTGGTAAGTTCAATTTTTCCTATTCCTTGTTTCTGGAGTCCCCTGAAACCTCTCCCACTAAGGGATGAGGCTTTCCTGACCTGTGCATCCCCCCAAAAAAACAACAGTCCTACATCTCCTTCCTTTCCTCATCTTTCCCCTCCCAATTCTGCCAGATCATCACACCTCTCTGCCCCCAAGTTCTATCCTCATCCCACATAGCCGACTCCTCCCTGCCTTCACTTGACCCCACTTGACCCCACGGTGCATTTGAGACAGGTGTGTTTTAAACCACTGACTGTAAATCTGTCCCTCTCTTTCACAAGCACAACACATTGTGTTCAACCGTTGGAATATCACCATAACCATGGCAGAACGAAAGCTCATAATTTGCCTTTTTCTCCTTCTAGCAACCTTGCGATCTGAAATGAAGAAAGACAAAGGTAATTTCTGGGACCAGTGGGGTGTATTCAAAAGACTAGCAAAGGGGAAATAAACACAGCTTCTGCTCTTCCTTTAAGATGAAAGAAGAAGGGCTGAAACACTGTTTTTTAGAATGTGATTGTTCAATATATTAGCAATTCAGGTCCTGCCTAGGACCATGGAGGGCAGAGGGAGGCAGGGAACGGAGCAGAGCAAAGAGGAAACCAGCAAACTGAAAAGGCCAGAGGCTGTCTGGGCAGCAGGCTATTGCTGCTTTGCCGGCTACTGCTGGAGGAATCCTGGCTGCAGGGGCTTGGAACACCTCTAAGTTTTCCTGCTGTCATTTCCCCCATCGCCATGTGGCTGGGCAAGGAGGTTACATGGGGCTGGTTCCCCTGTGGTCAGGGGGACTCTGGTTGGGTCTCAGCCCTGGCACCAGGTGCTTTTGTTGCTTCTCAAGCTCTTCTCTCCCACCAGAGAAATGAAGAGCCTGATCGAACATTGTGCCAGCAAAATCAGCTGCCTCAATTGTTCTCCAACCATGTCGTCCGCTCCCTACTCAAATCCCTCCCCTGGCTCCTCTTCTACTTCTGCAGCAAATTGTAGCTTCTCCTCAATGCCAAGGATCAGCACCCAGGAGCTGGATATTTTGTAAGAGGGGCTGCTCTCCTGTCCTGGCATCTGTGGGGTGTCCCACAACCTCAGCCAGAGGTGGATGAATTTCAGGTTCAGAGATGGGCTCCCAGGATGATCAGGGTCATGGAGGGCCTGCCGTAAGAGAGGAGACTAAAAAAACTGAGCTTGTTTTGGGTAGCAAAGGGAAGGCTGAGAGGGGATGTGATTGCTCTTTGCGAATGCATCAGGGGAGTAAACAACATGGAGAGAGATGAACTGTTGAAGCTAACAATCAAATCGACCAAGAAGAAATGGGGATTATCTGGCCTTGAATTCAATTCAGGCTGGGAACTAAAGGTTTCTACCCATCAGAGGAGTGAGGTTCTGGAGCAGACTGCCAGGAAGTGTTGTGAGAGAAAACAACAGGTATTTAAAGGTATTTTCAGGTATTTAAAAGGGTGTCATAAGGAGGAGGGAGAAAACTTGTTCACCTTAGACTCTAAGGATAGAACAAGAAGCAATGGGTTTAAACTGCAGCAAGGGAGGTCTAGGTTGGACACGAGGAAAAAGTTCCTAACGGTCAGGGTGGTTAAACACTGGAATAAATTGCCGAGGGAGGTTGTGGAATCTCCATCTCTGGAGATATTTAAGAGTAGGTTAGATAAATGTCTATCAGGGATGGTCTAGACAGTATTTGGTCCTGCCATGCGGGCAGGGGACTGGACTCGATGACCTCTCGAGGTCCCTTCCAGTCCTAGAATCTATGAATCTATGAAACAGAACTAATGTTAAAATGGAACTTGCTAAGTTTTTTAATAGGATTTTATGAAGGGGCTGTGATGGGGATCCCAGGATGTCACCTGGACTGGGGGACTGCTGAGCCCTCTGTCCCACCACTGGGTGGTTGTTGGCAAGCTACAGACCTCTGGCAGGTTCTGCATTTACACGGATATCCACAGGAAGGGACACACCTAGCTGAGTTACATGAATGCTTCTCCCAGCCACTCATGAATCGTCAGCAGAGAGGCTCCAGCCAATCCTCACAGCTCCCCAGCCTAGGACCCCAGAGCTGAAGTGTCTTGCGCTGGTCAGAAGCCTGAGCAATGTAAGTTCATTACCCAGTCTGCCCCTCCCTCAATGTGGAGAGGACACACACTAACCTTTGTATCCTGAGCTGAGATTTTCCAAGCACTTCAACTATTTTATGTAAAATATAAAACAGATTTAATAACTACAGAAAGATAGATTTTAAGTTATTATAAGTAGCAGACATAGAGATCAAAGTTGATTGAAAACTGCTCTGCCTGATGGGAATGGTATGTTGTGGACATGGTGGGACACAGCTTAAAAGGGGCAGAACTAAGGATGTTTTGAACAGGTGGCATGTAACTTAACTTTGTATTTCCTGGATTTCAGAGGTGTTAGCGCAGTGTACAGTCCAGCCCAAGGTGTGCACCATCATCTCTGACACAGCTGTCATTTCAAATAGCAGCAAAGCAGGGTACAATGGATTTACTGAGTACATGTTGTCGTTTTCAGTCAGACAGTGGAAGAGAGAAAATTTTCCATCGAATGGAGGAAATCTGTTTCCCTGCTGTATATTCAAAGCAACGTGCTGTAATTTCAGACAAGAAAGTTTACTTCACACCTTTTGAAATTCAGGAGAATAGCAATGGTTGAGCATCAGAGAGCACAGTTATTTTATAACAGTGCCATTGCTTAGTCAAAGAGCTGAGGTATTCAGATGTAACAAAGGTCAAAAAGTCTATCAGCTACAACCTCTCCAACTTAACGCCTCTGCTCCCTGGTCTGTGCAGGCAGACTGGTTGGTGAATGACAGAGTCAGAGAAAGAGCTGTTGAAATAATTGATTTTTTTGTTTGTCTGGTAGTTATAAAAACTTCAAAACTATTTCATTGTGATTTGGGGCTTTTGAAAACATTGTTTAAATTAAAAGCTAAGTCAGTTTGGAAATGAAGGGCTAGATTTAAAGAGGTGGTCAGTGATAGCAGGGGACTGGCTCAATGATTCAGGTGGTTCCTTCCAGTCCTATGTTGTTAGGTTTCACAAGGTGCCTTAGGCCAGATCTACACCACAAACATCTCGGTATAACTACGTCACTCAGGGATGTGAAAAATTATACCGACCTAACCCTGGTGTAGACAGCGCTTTGTTGACGAGAGAGCTTCTTCATCTCTGCAGTGCTGTACATGTAGACAAGCCATGACGCGTCATTCTAAAAACTAAGGAGCACCTCCTTAGTTTTTCGAATGATGCGTCATGGCTTGTCTACATGTACAGCACTGCAGAGATGATGTCCCTCTGATCACCGATAGCCCAGTTATTAAGTCACTCAGACGAACTGCGGCGGCCCAGCTTTGAATCCCTGCTCTCCCCTTTCCTATGCGAGTGCCCTAACTGCAGGGC
The DNA here is from genome assembly GCF_011386835.1 of Chrysemys picta bellii. Taxonomy (NCBI): domain Eukaryota; kingdom Metazoa; phylum Chordata; order Testudines; family Emydidae; genus Chrysemys; species Chrysemys picta. Next base: position 55,229 of record NW_027052753.1, on the reverse strand, counting down.
TGCTGGCTATTCTAAGTGGGTCTCTCTCAATCTCTCTGTCGAAGCTGTTCTAGGTGGTATAAATCATTAAATAGTCTTAGGCACAGAGACTGAAACCCAGGAGCTCACCCCTCCCCAGTGACCATCCTAATCCCTACCCTACAGAGCCTACACTTGCTTTCTGGGCCAATGAGTATTAAATATTAAGGTACATAAGTATTTTCATAAATATTCTCTAAGGTATATTAAGTATTAAACATATAAAGGTGACAGCCCTGCCAGAGTTAAGGTTTAGATCAGGCCTGTGTTTGAAGCTGGTCTTTCCTAACTGCTCTAAAATCAGCGTGGTTCCTTGGATTGCCCTGACATATGATGTGGCTCCTGGGAACACAGGTTTCTATTACTGATCCATATTTGACCATTTGACTTTGCAAAAATACAAAAAAGGACAGGGGAGAAAAAATACCTCTATTATGAAACATCTTAACAACTATCATCATTTTCATACATTATTTATTTTTCTTTATTTGTCTTTTAGAGGAAATTCTTGCTAAATCTGGTAAGTTCCATTTTCCCTCTTCCTTCTACCTGGAGTACAGAGAAACACCTCCCACTAAGGGATGGGAGTTGTATGATCTTTTGAAAATTGTTTTTAATGTGGAACCTTAACATTTTATTTCTACACATTTAAGAATCTGATTAAAAAACTAGAAATAAATAAGTTAAAAGGTCTTGTTAGAAATGTTTGCTGACACCTCTTCTTGCTGACACCTCCACAAGCTGTTTTGTTTTCAAATATAGCAATATTTGAAATGTATTCATTGTTATGTTTTTTAAATGTGTGAGAGATTGAAGAGATGAATGAAAAGCATAGTTCCACTTTTTCTACAATGAACTGGAAAAAGTATAGCTATATATATAGCACCACTTAAGAGCTTAAAATAAGAGTCTAGCTAAGGCTTGGTCTACACATGAAAATTCTATCAGTGTAGCTACATTGGTCAGGGGTATGAAAGTCTTCCAGGCCAGTGGAAGAGTGCTTCCATCACCTTAGCTAACATCATTCCCCCTTGTGCTCCGGGGGGAAAGGGGGCTGCACACTCCGGCAGATCAAAGCAAGTTCGATATAACGCGGTTTCACCTATAACGCGGTAAGATTTTTTTCGCTCCCGAGGACAGCATTATATCGAGGTAGAGGTGTATCTGACTGATTTGCAGAATATTGGCTAAATCAGCTAGGGAGAGAAACCTTTCTCTAGACATTGCCCTTCCAGAGATCTGCTTTGTTGGTGGAAGAAACTGTTGTTCTGAGATTATTTATTATTATACCCAGGGATTTCAAAGGAGTTTGAATCCTCCTTTTATCTCTGGCACTAAGTTCACTTTGAAGCTCAGAAGCAAACTCTGAGTGCACCTCAGACTGCTGTAGGAAACAAACAGGATGGTGGGGAAAAGGTCTGGGATAAGTTTAAAGAATTATCATTAGTGCAGCCCTGTGGGTTTGGGTGAAATATAACACACCCAGAGCCTTCTGCACTCAGGCCCAGATCCACAAAGGAACTTGGGCACTATGCCTAACTTTCAGCTAGCCCCTCCCCTCCCCCCCCGTGGCATCTACAAAGCCTCAGTCAGGCACCTAGGCCCCTGATACCATGTGTGGGGAGACGTGAGGCCTATGAATGTGATTCACACAAACTAGGCAATGAGAGATGCTCAGAAGTGGAGTGTGACCCTTGCTGGAGAAACACAGCCCAGCCCTGGACAGTGCTGCAGCGGCGTGGCTCCAGCAGGGCCTGAGCTCCCGCCGCTCGGCCGCAACTCGCAATCCCGCCCCTTACCTAGGGTTACCATTCGTCCGGATTTACCCGGACATGTCCTCCTTTTGTGTGCTAAAAATAGCGTCCGGGGGGAATTTGTGAAGCACTCACAATGTCCGGGATTTCCCCCTCCCCTGGCAGAGCAGAGCGAGCGGCTGGGAGGGCTGCAGGGAAGTCCCGGGTTGGACTCAGGAGCAGCTGTAGAGGAGCCGGATCCGCCCTGCATTCTGAGCCGGCAGCTCCCTTGCAGCCCAGTCCGGCAGCACTGTGCAGGGCCAGGGACCGGGTTTTGTTGTGCAGGGCCAGGGACCGGGTTTTGTTGTGCTGGGGAGCTCAGCCACGTGTCCGGCTCGGCTGCACAGAGCCCAACACCCTGTTCTGAGCAGCAGGGTAAGGAGGTCAGGGGGCAGGAAGGTTCTGGAGGGGGCAGTCAAGAAACGGGGGGGGCTTTTTGGGGGGAGTGGAGAAAGTTTTGGGCAGTCAGGGTACAGGTAGGGGGTAGGGTCCTGGGGGGCAGTTGGGGGGGGTCTTAGGAGGGGGCAGTTAGGGGACAAGGAACAGGGAGGCTTAGGTAGGGGGTGGGGTTCTGGAGGGCAGTTAGGAGCAGGGGTCCCAGGAGGGGGCAGTCAGGGGACAAGGAGCGGGAGGGGTGGGGGGTTGGGAGTTCTGGGGGGGGCTGTCAGGTGGCAGGGGTGGGGAGATGGATCGGAGCAGTCAGGGGACAGGGAGCAGAGGGGTTTAGATGGGTTGGGAGTTCTGGGGGGGGGCTGTCAGGGGGTGGGGAGTGGTTGGATGGGGCGTGGGAGTCCCAGGGGTCTGTCTGGGGGTGGGGGTGTGGATAAGGGTTGGGGCAGTCAGGGGACAAGAGGCAGGGAGGCTTAGATAGGGGGTGGAGTCCTGGGGTGCAGTTAGGGGCAGGGGTCCCAGGAGGGGGCAGTCAGGGGACAAGGAACGGGGGGAGGGTTGGGGGTTCTGGGGGGGTGGGAAGTGGGAGGGGCAGGGGCGGGGCTAGGGCGGGGCTCCTCCCGTCCTCTTTTTTTCTTGCTGAAATATGGTAACCCTACCTTACCTCGCGGCTCTGAGCGGGAGGAGCTCAGGCCCCGCCCGAGCCATGCCGCTGCAGCGCTGTCCAGGGCTGCTCCTGGATGCAGCGCGCCGTGGCGCTGGGGGATGGGGGAAGGCAGAGGCGGGGGGGAGCCTATGACGTTCTCGTGGGGGCCCCTGCGGGGCCTGGGGCAAATTGCCCCACTTGCCCCCCCAGGCAGCCCTGGCTATAGGAAAGAGAAGACGTGAGGGAGGAAGAGGACACAGGAAGTGAGGGGCAAAGTCTCACATCCCAGGTGGTGGTGGGTTTTAGCCAGACCCAATGGAGGTAGTGATGTCATCTGGGTCCCACATTCTGGCCTGGTCTGGTCAGGTGCCTTTCAGGCTCAGGATGACAAAGATCCAACGGTGTCATGGGGGATCCCGGGGTTCCAGGGGACAGTGGGGGTGGCAGCCATGATGATGCAGCTCACTCCATTCAGTCACCCCTCCCCCCATCAGCAGTGAGTCTCAGACTCTCCTGCCACAGGCTTTTCTTTCAAGAACCCCAAAGGGAAGGGAGAGGTGGAATAGCTCTGTTCACTCATTATATTGTCCACCAATTACACCCAGTTTCTGACACACCAATTTTGGTCTCCTTAGTACCAGTCCCACACGTCGCTTCTTCACCAGGCATGAGCTTAACTCAATCCTTGAGTTATAGCAGGAGGTCTCTTTGTCTGGGCTATTTCAGTCTGTTTCACTCCCCTTTCAACCCCTTTCCTCTCAACTAGGGTGACCAGATGTCCCGATTTTATAGGGACAGTCCTGATTTTTGGGACATTTTCTTATATAGGCTCCTATTACCCCCCACCCCTGGTCCCGTTTTTCACATTTGCTCTCTGGTCACCCTACTTTCAACATTTATTACCATGGGTTACTGTGACTTTTGATGAGCTCTCACTCACGTCTGCCAGCGGCGCTCACAGTCAGGGTCAGCCTGTAGGGACAGTTATCACAACGGGGGTTGAAGGGAGGGGGGGTTTCTGCCTTCACCCCTTGGTGAGAAGACGAATATGGGGAATGAAGGGACGGCAAGGGGGACCCACCTGTCACTGAAAGGGGGGTTCATGACAAGTACAGTTATAATAGTTTTCAGTCTTATAACACATTTACGATCTTTTCAACTTAAAATTACCTATCCCCTCCCCATTCTCTGCCCCCTATTTCAGCTCCTACTGTCCTCTACTGCAGTCCTTCCCCTTCCCCCCACTCCCTACCCCCCCCTTCAGCTGCTGTCCCCCTTCCTGTCCCGAGGTTTTTTAACCCATTCCCTTGAATTCCCCACAGTGCATGTGACTCTGGATCCAGACACAGCTCATCCTGAACTCATCCTGTCTGAGGATCGGCGGGGTGTGAGATGGGGAGACACACGGCAGGACCTGCCCAACAATCCTGAGCGATTTGATCGTTGGCACTGTGTGCTGGGCTCTCCAGGGTTCACCACGGGGAGTTGGTACTGGGAGGTGGAGGTGGGGGATGAGGAATTCTGGGCCATCGGGGTGGCCAGGGAGTCTGTGTGGAGGAAAGGCTGGATCGGCATTTCCCCTGAGGAGGGGATCTGGGCCATGAATTGGTGGGGATGGGTGTCTAAGGTTCAACCTGCCCCTCAGAGCACCCTGCCCCAGAGCAGCTGGCACCGGCAGGTTCGGGTCTGTCTGGACTATGAACAGGGGCAGGTGGCATTTTTCAGTGCTGATAATGAGGCCCCGATCTTCACTTTCACTGAGGCCTCCTTCGCTGGGGAGAGAATCCGTCCTTTCTTTCAGATGAACTCCCAGCTCAGACTGGGTCCCTGAGATGGAGGGACGGGGGTGACATTCACCCAGGGCTGTCCTTAGGCATACTCAGCATACACAGCTGTGTAGGGCACCGGAAAATTCGGGGCACCTCCTGGGTCTTAGTGTCCACCCCCCCACCTTCCTATCCCTGTTCTGACCCTTCCTGCAGGCTCCCACAGCTGGCTGCTGCAGCCTGGTGTCTCTTACTCCGGAAGGGAGCTAGTAACTTAAAAGTGAAAAAGCCTCCAGCCTGCCAATCCTATTAGCACAACATTGAAACTGTTAAAGAGCCATTCGAGTGGTAATGAAGCCATTTAACAGGCATTTGCCAACCCCTAGGTATATACTGTCAGGGTACGTCTATACTTACTTCCTGGTCCGGATGTAAGCGATCGATCTTCTGGGATCGATCCCGGAAGTGCTTGCCGTCGACGCCGGTACTCCAGCTCGGCGAGAGGAGTACGTGGCATCGACAGGGGAGCCTGCCTGCCGCGTCTGGACCCGCGGTAAGTTCGGACTAAGGTACTTCGAATTCAGCTACGTTATTAGCGTACCTTAGTCCGAAGTGGGGGGGTTAGTGTGGACCAGGTCTCAGTTTCTGAATTTACTGACAAAAACAGTTGTGCATTACTGTAATATTTACTCAGAATATGTTAGTCTACGGGACCTTATTTTTAAAGCAAATTTTAAACTATTTCATTAGAAGATTGCTGAAGATTATGAAATCACATCTCTAAAAAATCCTTGCATAGAGTTTTAGATCCACGATCTGAGTATTCACCTTTAGCCTCACATGCTTGGCTCTTCAGACATATAGTTTTTAAAATAAATCCTTCAAAAGACCACTCTTATCTAAAATACATATTTTAATTTTAGTTACTATAGTACAAAAAACTTGCTTCCAAAGTCTCCCTGTCCTTTCTGTCCATCCCTTTCTCCCTTCACCCCCCTGTTGAAGAGAGGCTAGCCCTTAAAGGGACAACGCTTTCCTTCCAGATAGCTGGACAAACAAGTTTCCCTTTCTTTACCTCTGAACTATTTGATGAACTAGTTTTAAGAGAACCCTCCAGCACAATCAGTACCTTAGTAAGATTTAAAATCCTTTGTTATGCCTAAAATCTTTGGAAACATAAAGTTGGTGAAATTTCATAAACATGTCTGGTTATGGAGATAACACAAAATAAATTAGTGTTCCCTTTTTCTAAAAGCAATGAACATTGTTATGAACATACTAAACCTCTGTGACTGATTAATTTAAAATAATGTCTTTGTTTCAGTCAATTAAAAATGTAGTAATCTAGAACGATTACTTTATGATCTGTTGAACCGTAATATCCTGTTGGATTGTCTCTGCTATCATTGTGTGTGAAGTTATGAGGTATTGCCTTTTGTGTTACTGAAATATGTCATGGGGTTGGGAGATGCCCAAAGCCAGCCTTTCAGTAGGGACAAAGGAGCAGCCATCAGTGGCCAGACAGGAGTTAAGGGCTCATCAACACTCAATCCACTATCCCAGAGACTTTTTGGAGAAGGCACGTATGCCATGGGGATACGCTAACCCACGTCACAGCAAGAATCTTTCGAGCAGCCGGAAAAAAGTATAAGAGAGGAAGAGTGACATCATTACTTGGCCTCTCTCCCCGCTCAGCTCAACACCTGGAAGATTGTCTGAAAGACAAAGGCTTTGTCAACACCACTTCTGTTGGTAAAATTTCTGTCGGTCAGGGGTGCGAAAAAAGAAAGCCCTGACAGACAACTGTCACAGACAGAAGTGCTGATATGGACAGCGCTATGTTGGCAGTAGAGGCTCTCCTGCAGAAATAGCTAACGCCGCTCATTGGGGGTGGTTTAATCATGCCAGCAGGAGAACTCTCTCCTATCGGCAAAGCGTGGCTACATGGGAGACCTTACAGCGGCACATCTGTAGCGGTACAGCTGTGCCGCTGTAAGGTCCGTAGTGTAGCCGAAGACTTTGAAGGAGGGAGTTTGGTCCCAAGCTGGAAAGGGGTTCAGTCTGTGTATTGGAGAACTGGAAGCTGCTTGTACCAGCTCTTAGGGTGAGACACTGCTTGATTCAAATCTTGCTTAGCCTCTTTAAGTTAGAATTAAGACCTCTGCATCTGCTACTTATAATCACTTAAATCAACTGTTCTGTAGTTAATAAACCTGTTTGATATGTTACCTCAAACAGTGTGTTTTGTTTGAAGTGCTTGGGGAATTGCAGCTCAGACTACAAAGGCTGATGTGTGTCCATTCCACACTGAGGGTGTGGTGAACTAGGTAATGAGCTTACACTGGCTAGGCTGCTGACAAGTGCACAATGGTACAATCCTGGGGTGCAAGGCTGGGGAGCTGGGGGGAATTGACTGGAGCCTCCCTACTATGGCTCATGAGTGGCTGGGAGAGTATTCATGTAATGCAGTTGGGTGTTGTTGTAGGAGCAGCAGTGATCTGTATGCTATGTATAACCTGTATGCTCAAAAGGTCTGTTACACTTTCCCCCACCCCTCCCTCCTGGAATGCTTGTGGGATGAATGGATTGGTTGAACAGCTGGAAGATCAGGAGAGCTCCCAGGTAGACTCATAGACTTTAAGGTCAGAAGGGACCAGTATGATCATCTAGTCTGACCTCCCGCATGATGCAGGCCACAAAAGCTGACCCACCCCCTTTCCCTTGACTCAGCTGTTGAAGTCCCCGAATCCTGTGATTTAAGGACTTCAAGTCGCAGAGAATCCTCCAGCTAGCGACCCCCGCCCCATGCTGCGGAGGAAGGCGAAAAACCTCTAGGGCCTCTGCCAATCTACCCTGGAGGAAAATTCCTTCCCGACCCCAAATATGGCAATCAGTAGAACCCCAAGCATGCAGGCAAGATTCTCTAGCCAGACCCTCATTGACCATTGATACTATTTACCAGTGATGGCACGCTGTTGATTAATTGACTAAAATCATGTTATCCCATCAAACCATCCCCTCCATAAACTTATCAAGCTTAATCTTAAAGCCAAAGAGGTCTTTCTCCCCCACTGTTTCCCTCGGAAGGCTGTTCCAAAATTTCACCCCTCTGATGGTTAGAAACCTTTGTCTAATTTCAAGCCTAAACTTCCCCACCACCAGTTTATATCCATTCCTTCTCGTGTCCACATTAGTACTGAGCTGAAATAATTCCTCTCCCTCCCTGGAATTTATCCCTCTGATATATTTAAAGAGAGCAATCATATCCCCCCTCAGCCTTCTTTTGGTTAGGGTAAACAAACCGAGCTCCTCGAGTCTCCTTTCATACGACAGGTTTCCATTCCTCTGATCATCCTAGTGGCCCTTCTCTGTACCCATTCCAGTTTGAGTTCCCTTTTAAACATGGGAGACAAGAACTTGCACACAGTACTCCAAATGAGGTCTCACCAGTGCCTTGTATAACGGAAGCAGCACCTCCTTATCCCTACCAGATATACCTCGCCTAATGCATCTCAAGACTGCATTAGCTTTTTTCACGGCCACGTCACATTGCCGACTCATAGTCATCCTGCGGTCAACCAGGACTCCGAGGTCTTTCTCCTCCTCCGTTACTTCCAACCGATGCGTCCCCAGCTTATAACTAAAATTCTTGTTAGTCATCCCTAAATGCATCACCTTACACTTTTCACTATTAAATTTCATCCTATTTCTATTACTCCAATTTACAAGGTCATCCAAGTCTCCCTGCAGAATATCCCAATCCTTCTCCGAATTGGCAATACCTCCCAACTTTGTGTCATCCGCAAACTTTATCAGCCCACTCCTACATTTGGTTCCGAGGTCAGTAATAAATAGATTAAATAAAATGGGACCCAAAACCGAACCTTGAGGAACTCCACTGGTGACCTCCCTCCAACCTGACAGTTCACCTTTCAGTATGACCCACTGCAGTCTCCCCTTTAACCAGTTCCTTATCCACCTCTGGATTTTCATATTGATCTCCATCTTTTCCAATTTAACCAATAATTCCTCGTGCGGTACCGTATCAAACGCTTTACTGAAATCGAGGTATATTAGGTCCACTGCATTTTCCTTATCTAAAAAGTCTGTTACTTTCTCAAAGAAGGAGATCAGGCTGGTTTGGCACGATCTGCCTTTCGTAAAACCATGTTGTAATTTGTCGCAATTGCCATTGACCTCAAGGTCCTTAACTACTTTCTCCTTCAAAATTTTTTCCAGGACCTTACATACTACAGATGTTAAACTAACAGGCCTGTAGTTACCCAGGTCACTTTTTTTCCCTTTCTTGAAAATAGGAACCACATTAGCTATTCTCCAGTCCAACGGTACCACCCCCGAGTTTGGTCTAAATCTCTTTCCTACTAACCGTTTTCCCTTTCTCGGGATACAGGCCTCCGACAGCTCCTGCAACTTCAACTTAAAATAATCCCAGGCGCCATCCGCCTTTAGATCCATAAATATGTTAGCCCAATCCACTTCCCTTACCAGTCCCCTTAATTTATTAAAATTAGCCTTTTTGAAATTGTAAACCCTAGTCTCTGATATAATTCTGTTAATCTTTCCATTTAGTTTAAATCGAATTAGCTCATGATCACTCAAGCCAAGGTTGTCCCCTACAACCATTTCCTCAACGAGGTCCTCACTACTCACCAAAACCAAATCTAAAATGGCCTCCCCCCTCGTCGGTTCAGCTACTACTTGATGAAGGAATTCATCAGCTAGCACGTCTAGCAACATCTGAGCCCTATTATTGTTGCTAGCATTTGTCCCCCAATCTATATCCGGGAAGTTAAAGTCTCCCATGATTACACAGTTCCTATTAGTATTTACTTCCCTAAAAACATTAAATAGTTCTCTGTCCATATCCAGGGTAGTCCCGGCGGTCTATAGCACACCCCAAGCACTATCCCGGGGAGGCTCTAGTAGTTCTTTTACCCAGTGTGAGTATTGCCCAGACAGACTCCGTCTTATCCATTCCATCAGTTATTATTTCTTTACAGTTTACCTCATACAATGCTACCCCCCCACACCTTTACCTTTGTTCCTATCGTTCCTAAACAGCACATACCCTTCCATATCTGTACTCCAGTCATGACTACTGTTCCACCAGGTTTCGGTTATTCCTACGATATCCGGTTTCATTTCTCGGACCAGGAGCTCCAATTCCTCCATTTTGTTACCTAGGCTTCTCACATTGGTGTATAAACATCTTAATGTATGCCGTTTAGCCTGTCTCCCATCAGTTATGCAATTTGGTACGGACCCCTTGCTGTTCATCCCCCCTCTCCTTCTTATAGCCGGGGGGAAGGGTTTGGACATATCTGTTCTTATCTCATCACCCTCCTTTTCAATGTTGGAATCTGGCGTGGAGATTAACTGGACATCTCCCAACCGTCTCCCCCAGATTCCTAGTTTAAAGCTCTTTTGATGAGATGAGCCAGCGTCCCTCCCAGAAGTCTATTTCCTTCCCTACTCAGGTGAAGTCCATCCCGTGAGAACAGTTGTCTGTCCCCGAAAGCCTCCCAGTGACCATACATCCCAAAGCCCTCCTTATAGCACTACTCCCTTAGCCAGCTAGTTATCCTCACAATCCTGTCAGCCCTTTGCTGCCCTTCTCTAGGAACAGGCAGAATCCCACTGAAGATGATCTGAGCCTCGATTTCCTTGAGCGTCTTCCCCAGTCTGGCATAATCTCCCTTGATTCTCTCTAACGAGAACCTAGCTGTGTCATTTGTTCCTACGTGAAGGATTATCAAGGGGTTCTTACCTGCTCCTTTTAGGATCCTTTTCAACCGCAGGTCCACATCCCGTATCTTAGCACCCGGTAGACAGCACACCCTTCTGTTCTCTGGGTCCGCCCTGGTCACAGGCCTGTCTAACCTCCTCAGTAAGGAGTCCCCAATCACGTAAACCTGCCTTTGCCTGGCGACAGTGCGATCTACTAATCTATCCTCTGTTCCCTCTAGTCGTAACCCGTGTCCGTTCCTATTTTCCTTTATACTCCCCCTTGTGCCATCCTGTATCCTCCCGGGGCCCAGATTTGGTGCTGTCTCCATCAACTCCTCCCCTCTCTCTATTGGGCTAGCTGCTCTTCTCTTCTTCCTCACCCTCCCACCTTCAGTTACCACCTGCTGCCCCCCCTCCTCGCTATCCAAACACCCAAACCTGTTCCTGAGTTCTATTTCCCCTTCACTAGCCCTCCTTTTCCTTGGCCTGCTTCTCATGGTCACATGCTTCCACTGCCCTTGTTCTCCCTCAGATATTCCCCCCTCACAGACCTTAGCCCCTGCTTCCACCTGAACCCCTGAGCATTCCCCTTCAGCCCCTCCTTGCCTTTCCTCCATCAGCTGCTCGAACCCCCTTCTAAACTCTACCCGGGTATCTACCTGCATCTCCAACCCTCGGATCTTTTCTTCCAGCAGCTCTATTAGACGGCACTTCATACAGACATACCTCTGTTTAGGCTTCCCCCTTCTAGTACCATGTACATACCGCAGCTTCCACATGCAATCATCTGCATTGTGTCCCCTGCTGCTTGGCTCATGGCCGCTGTAGTCTCTGCCCAGTGCACCTGGGGAAACAGAGCACACGGGACACCGCGCCCTCCTGCCTCCCCTTCCGCCTCCCCCTGCAAACTCCCACTCAAACTCCCCAGTTAGCAGCCCTGTTCACTGCCTCCTGTGCCGCTGCCTGGCTGGGCGGCCGCTTTTATAGGCCCCCTAATCAGCCAAGCTCCGCCCCCTACTCAGGGCTCGGCTGCCCTCCCAGCACAGTGCCCCTACAGGCCTCTACATACACAAGCACTACAAAGACAGACACAAGTACAGATACCTTCTCCTCCAATGAGACTCCCACTCAAACTCCCCTGTTAGCAGCCTCCTGTGCCGCTGCTCACAGCTGTGCCGCTGCCTGGCTGGGCGGCTGCTTTTATAGGCCCCCTAATCAGTCGAGCCTCCGCCCCCAAGCTCCACAAGGTGTCTGGGACTCTAATTAGGCAGCGTTCACACACCCAATGCATGGACACTGCATGGACACTGGCTGAGGTGGAGTGTGACCAACCAGATGCAGCCAAGTCATCTCTAGTCACAGGCCATGAGGAGCAGGTCCTTAAAAGGGGAAGGGGCCATGTGCTCAGCAGTGCACTCACAAGCTTGTACCTCCCGTGAAGGCCCTTCGCCCGGACCGCCTGGCCAGTGGTTCACCGCATTGCATTCCATCATGCCTCGGGAAGACTTACCTTCATCGCACAATCCATCGCTATGCTGTGGGACACTTACGTTGAAGGATCCTGACATCTCCAGTGCCATGCCTGTCCTGGGAGCATGAGTATGCAAGTGTGAATGTGACACCACCCTCTATTTTGAGCTTAGCTATCAATATAATAAACGTACTGCTTTCTGCCAAACTCTGGTGGGTCATTAGTCCTCCCTAAGCTCACTAGCTGACCCAATTTCGGGTAACAGGTGTGTCCCTGCCTGTGGATGGCTGTGTGAGTGCAGGGCCTGTCCGAGGCTTGTAGCTTGACATTAGCACCGCAGTGTGAGGGACGGCCCAGGCAGGTGGGGTTGGAGGGCTCAGCAGTCCCACAGTCCACGTTACACCTCAGGGACCCCGTTACAACCTCCCACCATGGGTGTGGGGGGAGGCATTGAGCAATGCTTCAGCTGCTGCCTCTGCAATTGGCTCACAGTTGCTAGCATTCACTCGCTGCTGTCACCCACCACTGCTGTTGTTCACTCTGCTGCTCCACCCATTTTTGTCATGGCCCGCTGCTGCCACCACTTTCTCCGCTGCCACATTCGGAGGTTCTGTCACTTACCCAGCTCTCAGGGATTTCAGCCAGTAGTGGGGAACCTCCCTGCTGGTGCAGGCTGGACAGTCCCTTTCACTGTAACATGGCCCCACACCAGGTCTAAGGCTCAGCACCTACAGCTGGTTAGCAGTGATTGCAGGGGTAGTGACCACGGAACAAAACCAGGGCTCACCACTGAGACTAACCAGCTCTGTCTTTAAACAAGGGAGAGACCACTCTTAGCCAGAGCCCACACCACCAGAAAAGAATTCCCGCCTCCACCCTTGTCTCTCTTTCACTGGGATTTGGCAACTCTACCCCCTGCTTAGCAAGTGAGAATCCCTGCGTGACCCACTCAGTCAGGGGCCTGCAAATCACAGTTCTGATGCCCTTTGCTCACACACTCAGGATAACAACATTTCATTGCCCTTCCACTCAAATACTAGAGTGATTTGTAACCCAAAACCAGCCAAAACTGATCATTTTGGCAGAGCAGCTCCCTCTGCTGCATGCCTAGGCAGTGTAGGTGTGTCTGTGCAAATACAATCTGCTCCTGAAGTCTTTTCCCCCCAGGAGCAGTCAATGGGCAGATGATGGCGGGCCAAATCCGGACCACCAGATGTTTTTGAACAGACCCAAAATCTTATAATTATCATTGTTGTTATAATGTCTTTATTATTTTCTCCGGAGTCTGGACCTTGACTATACCTTGACCAAGAAATTTGGCCCTTGACAAAAAATAATTGACTACTCCTGTTCCAGCTCATCACTAGAAATCAGAGAAGAGCTCATTCATTCAGACTCTGCTTACATCACCATTCTCACTTTTGCTATCACACTTGCTGGTGTGCAGTCTGGGTCTAACTGAAGCTGTGTTGATCAGTCAGTGTCTCTTATAACTAGCTAGGGTGACCAGATCACCAAAGACAAATATCAGGCCGCGGGGGGGGGGGGGGGGGGGTGACGTGGGGGGGCGTGGCGGGGGGCGGGGCCAAAAAAAAAAAAAAACCTTCCTCCGCAAGCGCTGGAGGGAGGCCCGGGAGACTCAGGGGAAGCGCGGGGCCGGGGTAGTGAGAGTCCGGCCTGGCCCCGAGCAGGCAGGACTCAGTCGGGTGGTAGGGAGAGGAGGGGGGCGGCCCGCGGGGCCAGGCGGCGGCTGTTGTTCTCCCCCCCCGGGCAGCGGGACTCGGGAGCAGCCGCTGCTGCAGCTCCCACTGCCGCGGGGGGAGGAAGCGGCCATGGCGCTTGGTGGCTGCGGCTCTGGCGCCCCCGAGCCCGGGCCTGCTGCGGGGACCCAGCAGCGCGCACGCTGCGCCCAGCCCCTGGCCAGTCGCGTCTGGGCTGCTGCCCAGCTGGTGCTATCCCGCGGCGGCCCCGGAGCGGGGGCAGCAGGCCCCAGCCCCCCCGTCCCGCTCGGGTCCCGCAGGGGAACGAACGGGGCTGGGCTGCCGATGCCTCCGCCCCGGGGCCGCCGCGGGATAGCACCAGCTGGGCAGCAGCCCAGACGCGACTGGCCAGGGGCTGGGCGCAGCGTGCGCGCTGCTGGGTCCCCTCAGCAGGCCCCGGCTCGGGGGGTTCGGGGGCGCCGCAGCCGCCGAGCGCCATGGCCGCTTCCTCCCCCGCGGCAGTGGGAGCTGCAGCAGCGGCTGCTCCCGAGTCCCGCTGCCCGGGGGGGGGAGAACAACAGCCGCCGCCTGGCTCCGCGGGCCGCCCCCCTCCTCTCCCTACCACCCGACTGAGTCCTGCCTGCTCGGGGCCAGGCCGGACTCTTACTCACCCTGGTCCCGCGCTTCCCCTGAGTCTCCCGGGCCTCCCTCCAGCGCTTGCGTAGGGGGGAGGAATGGTGAGCCTGGGGAAGAGGCGGGGATTCAGGGAGGGAGCCAATCGGGGGAGGAGGGGGCGGAGTCGGGGCGGGGGGGGGGGCGCGAGCACTTCCGGGCTCCAGGCTCCGGCGCATTTCCTTGTTTGTCCGGTTGTCCCGACCTCATGTCGGTCGGGACGCGGGACAAACAAGGAAATATCGGGACGGTCCCGATAAAATCGGGACGTCTGGTCACCCTATAACTAGCCCATCTCCTATTAGTTCATCTTTAAATGTTCCATATTTCCAACGTTCAGCCAGACTATGAACTGCAGTAATGAAAATCTCAGCTGTTTCCTCTGGTTCCTGGCACCTGCTATTCAAACTGGCCTTTTCCTAGATAACATTCTATGTGCCCAGGAAATGGGCCTTAAACACCTCTTTCCCTTTGGCGTAGTCTTTCCTCTCCTCAGAGTGAGGAGTCTGGCACACAGGATGTCATCAGCAGCATCACCCATGGCAAATGGCCAGGCATTTACCTGGTATTCTTGGGCTTCCTCTATTAAACCAGCAGTCGTCTGGAATTGCTCAAATCTCTGCTTCCAGCAAGACCAGCTGCCTGATTTGCCACAATCACATTTCTGTCGCAGAGCCGTTTGCACTAGGGACTGCAGTGCTGTGCTGAGACACGACTCTGCCTCCTCCTGCTGCAGCTCCCACAGCTCTCCACCCTGAGTCGCCACTGTCCCCACTCACTCACCACTCTGGCCATTTTCTTCCTTTACTCCTGCTTTGGAGAGCAGATTTCACTCACTTCTGACACACTGGGGCAGGACTGTCAGCCTCAGAGATCAAAAATCATGAGTCAGATCCTAAAAAACCATCAGATTGGCCCCACAAACCATGAGAGTTAAAAAACATCAACAAACAATGTTTCCAATCTGTCTGTTGACTTTTTCACTCCCCTCTGCTCCTCTGGCGATGTGTGTGTGATAATCCAGGCTGAAAAGCCAACCTTTACTACACACATGCCTCTCCTTGGAGGCTCAAAAGGAGACTCGCTGGATGCTGGAAGGACACAAACATATGGAAGGAGAATCAGAATGGAGAAGCTTCCAAGTCTTTCTTTTATCTGACCAAGTCCTAAGTGGCAAGAGACTGCGCCAAGGACCCCAAAACTGGGGGTGTGATTGGACTCTGCTCATGCTCCATGAGCTTGAAACACCCCTGGGAATACAGAGCCAGGGCCGGCTCTAGGCACCAGCATTCCAAGCATGTGCTTGGGGCGGCACTTTTCAAGGGGCGGCATTCCGGGGGTTTTTGTGTAGATTTTTTTTTTTTTTTTTTTGCTTCGGCGGTGGCTCTCCGGTTGTTTTGTTTTTTTTTTTTGCTTGGGGCAGCAAAAAACCTGGAGCCGGCCCTGACAGCAGCCTTAGCGGGTAGCCAGGAAGGAGCACTCACTAGGATCTGTGACACCAGTTCCAGTTATGATGGTAATATAGGTGAGTGATTTGTATCATGACACTATTCATAGTCTGCAAACAGCCGAGTGTAATCCCAGAAATCTCAGTGTGGAGCCTGGTCTGGTCACATGAAGACACTGCCCCTGGCACCAGTAAAATGACATTGACTAGAAAGGGGTGGAGGATGACTGGAAAAAATAGAAAAACAATCATAGAATCAGAGACGATTAGGGTTAGAAGAGACCTCAGGAGGTCATCTAGTCCAACCCCCTGCTCAAAGCAGGACCAACACCAACTAAATCGACTAAATAGTCCTTAACCTGTTCTTTCACCACTGAGGGCTGCTCACCTCCTCCTCATACTGTTTTGCCCAGGATAGCTGTCTGGGAGCTGACCTTGTCTGCTAAGACCAAGTCAAAAAAAACATTGAGTTCTTCAGCTTTTTCCACATCATCTGTCACTAGGTTGCCTCCACCATTCATTAAGGGTCCCACACTTTCCCTGACCTTTTTCATGTTGCTAATATACCTGTAGAAATCCTTCTTGTTACCCTTCACATCTCATGATAGCTGCAACTCCAGTTGTGTTTTGGCCTTTCTGATTACATCCCTGCATGCTCGAGCAATATTTTTTATACTCCTGCCTGTCTAGGTTGGATATTAGGAAACACTATTTCACTAGGAAGTTGGTGAAGCACTGGAATGGGTTACCTAGGGACATGGTGGAATCTCCATCCTTAGAAGTTTTTAAGGCCCGGCTTGACAAAGCCCTGGCTCCGATGATTTAGTTGGTGTTGGTCCTGCTTTGAGCAGGGGGTTGGACTAGATGACCTACTGAGGTCTCTTCCAACCCCAATCTTCTATGATTCTATGAACAGGAGACACAGTCTGTTTTTAATTGTGATGGGAATTCAGATGTCTAGATGACTAGACTGAGAAATGAGGAATTGTGTCCCACACAGAAAGATCCCAGGTCACAAAGCTGGGGTCAGCAGTCTGGATCTTTCTGGAAGGACCTGACACAACTCACATCCTTCTGATGAAAACACCCCCTGTTGTCCCAGGTTCACAGTCCCCACCCAACCTGCCTCCAGAAACCCTCTCTGGCTCCTCATCTCTCTCCCTTCCCTGCTACTGGAAACTGTACCAGGGCAATGTACACCACACACAGCTTCCCCTCTGCTGTCTGTCCAAGACCCCAGACACGGGCAACTCCAGACACCTGTTGTCCCTTCCAATCCCATCCTGAACACAGCCTACAATGACAGTTCTCTCTGTTCTCAGCTCCACACCCCAGTCTCTGCAATGTGGGCCTGTGCCATGCACTGAGCAGGCCTGTTCCCAGCGCCTGGCACACACTCAAGCCGTCATACCTAGTGCTGCCTGGCAGCAGCTTCATAGGTCCAGAGATTTGAAGGCCAGAGGGGAACATTAGAACATTGACTTTGACCCCCTGTATA
The DNA here is from genome assembly GCF_011386835.1 of Chrysemys picta bellii. Lineage (NCBI taxonomy): Eukaryota > Metazoa > Chordata > Testudines > Emydidae > Chrysemys > Chrysemys picta. The sequence goes on along the minus strand of NW_027052753.1, from coordinate 38,080 downwards.
GCACAGGTCAGAGAATTTCTCCCAGTTACCCCTATATTGACCCAATGACTTATGTTTGGCGAAAGGACCTTCCAGCAGGGCTTCCAGGTTGGATCTGGAGGAATCAGAATCTGGGTAATCAAATGCTTCCATTGGCCGGTTGTTCTAGTGGTTAATCACCCCCCACTGTCATAATGTTGGGCCTTATTTCCATAGGTGCCAACTGCATGGGTGCTCCAGAGCTGGAGAACTCAGTGAAAAAAATTAGCGGGTGCTTAACACCCACCAGCAATAGAGCTGCAGCCCCAGCCAGGGATAAGTAGCCCCACCCCCACCGATCAGCTGGTAGATGGCTGCATTAATCACCTATTAGCTGTTCAACTTTTGTAGCCCCCCTGGGCTTGCTGCAGCAAAGGCTGACCCAGGCCTGAGTCAGACTTCGGTGGAGGGTGGGGCTCCTCCTCCAGCAGCCTCAGGGAGCTGCTCCACTGCTCCAGCTAGGGTTAGAGGTGGGTAAGGGGGGAGCACCAGGCTCCCTCTGCTCTGCAAAAACCCAGTCTGATCAGCAGTGGTGAGACCCTGCTCCCCTGGGTCGCCCCGCCTGCTACCTAGATCTCCTGGGCAAGCTCCAGCTCCCAGCCAGTGCCAACTGCAGGCACCACTAGGTGAGTCCTGTTTCAGGCAGAGGGAGCCTGGCGGGGGTGGTGATGCTGCAGTGTTGGGGGGGGGATGGGGAGTTCCACCATGGGTGCAGTTTGGGGGTGGGGGGCATGCAGACTCACTGCCACTGCCTTTCCCCAATTCTGTGCATGCCAAGCTGCTCTGCTCAGAGCTGGTAGCTCAAGTGGCAGATCATTCCCCTCCCACAGGTGCCCTCCAATCATGCCCCCTCACTAACACCACTTCCTCAGGAAACAAGGGAAATTAACTGCCTGAAAACGTGGTTAATGCAGGTCTTGTTTACACTATAGCGTCTTTGCCAGTATAGCTATGCCAGTCAGCCTTACCCCTGCTGAGTACCCTCTTCAACTCAAGAAGTGTGTTTCAGATTCCTGCTGGCACTGCCAGTCTGACGTGCCTTCTCTGGCTTGTCAGATTGGGTTTATATCTGTTATTGAACCACAGCCACTCATTAGGCTCTTCCCAGGCTGGTGAACCGCTGGGGTTCATTAACTGATTTCCTTAGGGTTGCTCCTGATTTACACGGCTACAAGTGAGAAGAGAATCAGGCATAGGCACTGACTCCATTGGTGCTCCAGGGCTCAAGCACCCATGGAAAAAAATAGCAGGGGTGGTCAACACCCAGCAGTCACAGCTGGGCTGCCATTCAGCTGTTTGGCAGCTGGCATGGGGCCTCGGAGGAGAGGGCAGAGCAGAGGCAGGAAGAGGCAGAGTGAGGGCGGGGCCTCGAGGGAGGAGGTGGAGTGGGGGGGCCTTGGGGTGCAGTGAGGATGGAGCACCCACCAGGAAAAATAAAAGTCAGCGTATATGCTTATTTCTCATTTGAATTAGTCTGGCTCTAACTTCCAGCCATTGGTTTTTGTTCTGGTGGTCTCTGCTGGGCTAAAGAGCCTTTTAGTACCCGGGAGTCTCTCCCTGGGATGGTATTTATGCTCTGTAATCAAGTCACTTCTGATCTTCTTTTTGTGATATTCAATAGATTCAGCTCTGTAAATCTCTCCCCATCAGACATTTTCTCCAGCCCCTTGGATCGTATTTGTGGCTCTTTCCTGCACCTTTCCAATTTCCAATGGCCTGTGTCAAACACCGACGCTGCAGCAGTCCCGGGAGGAGGAGCCATGGGCCGATCACCTGTGCCCCCTGCCGCAGCATCCGGGCTCCTGGCCCATCTCAGGCCCCGGGCAGCGCACCAGGAAGGAGGAGGAAGCCCCGCCTGCTAATGCAGCAGCCCCAGGCCCAGCCCCAGCCCCAGCCCGGCAGGTTCCAGTCCTGCGGGGACTGAACACCATGGCCAGGAAGGTGACTGGCATCATGGGCATCCTGCTGCTGTGCCTGCCGGTGGGACCTGCGGGAGCCGCCAGGCTTCAAGGTGAGCGGGGGCCACCCAACGTGTGGAGAACACAGGGGCAGCCAGAGCCCCAGGGCCAGGCAGAGCCGGGAGCCAGGGGCAGCCAGAGCCCCAAGGCCACGCCAGGCGCCTGCAGCTCCAGAGATGCCCAGTGCAGAGGAGCTGTCCCGTCCCCCTGGCAGCAGCCAAGTGAACTCAAAGACTCAGTTCCCTGGCAGACAGCGAGCCCCCGCGTAACGCTGAGCTCAGGGCTCGTGGGGCGGTCCCTGCAAGCTCCCTTCCTTGCAAATGTTTTTTATTTTCTCATTAAAAAAATACATGGCTAGAAAACCGTAGCGGGTTTAGATACAGTTCCCCGCTCTAGGAGCAGCTCTAAGGGCTTGATTTTTCCAGAGTTGAGTGCCCACTGTCGTATTGAAGTCAGTGGGAACTGTGGACTTTGCCAGCACTTGGGCAGAGCCAGCCCTGTCTGAAAGAAAAATGGGCTGGTTTTCTTCTTGCAGAAAATTTTGATATTTTTTCCTGCAAAAATTCAAAACCTGATAATTTTCAGCTGAAACCCCTCCCAAAATTTGATCCACGCCCAAAATCATCTGTTTTTGGGCCAAAATCTTTTGAGTTTGCAGTATTTGAGTTTTTCCACAGAAAGCAGATCCTTTTTGTGAAAAATGTTTATTAGTTGAAAACCTGTTTCCATCAAAAAACAGTTTTTTTGGATAACTTTTGACCCTCCCCCCGACTGATTTCACTGATATGTTGCCTTTTTTTAAGATTTGTTAGTTCCATACAGCTGTTAAGAGAGGCAAGGGAGCACATTGCCAGCCATGTATTTTAGAACTAGTAATTTCCTAGTAATTATTACCCCCTTGACAACATTGTGCTTTTGTTTACCAATCCAACCTCCCATCAAACATGTGCAAACACATAATGGGCCAGATTCTCAGCGGGTGTAAATCATGCTAATGCCATGGAAATGAAGAGATGTTGATTTACGCCTGGATCATATTCACTGTACTTTATGTAGTTTTGAATGGCTTATGTCTCCTGCAGTTGATTCCTCACTGGGCCTTTGTTCTTTAACAAACTGCATTAATAATGATCAATATTTTATTTTGTAGCTAGGGCTTTGGGGAACTTTTCCCGAGGTTTCCCCACTGTTAGTGGCTTTCGAATTTCTGAGTACTGCTGTGGTTTTGGTGTTGCTGGGGGAATATGAATTTGCTTTTCAGACCTGCACCTACTTTCCTTGTGCACCTCCCAAAGCCAAAGGGAATTAGAGTGCCCAAGGAATGCAGGATCTGGTCTAGAGATAGCTCCAGCCCAGCCTCACAGGAACAATGGAAACTGGCTTAGGCAGGCAGCAACAAAATAATCTGTTATTAGACCCTCAAGGGAGTCACCCTGTTCCTTTAGGCAGGTTGGGACTGCGATGAGGTAATGCTCACCTGACTCTGAAGGGGATGGGGAGCAAAGTCAGAAGGAAAGAAAGGCCATGCTCTCTCTCTTCCACCTACATCTACAGACACCACTACCATCAAGCAACTGAAATGTTGATCAAAGGGGAGAGCCTGACTGAAAAGTAATCAGCCAGCCTGTGGTGAGAAGCATTTTTAAGGACATTGAAAGTGTTAAGATCAGCGTTTTGCTTTTATTTCATTTGACCAAATCTGACTTGTTATGCTTTGACTTATAATCACTTATAGTTAATAAATCTGTTTGTTTATTCTACGTGAAGCAGTGTGTTTGGTTTGAAGTGTGTCGGAGGCTCCCCTTGAGATAACAAGCCTGGTGCATATCAATTTCTTTGTTAAATTGATGAACTTATATAACCTTGCAGCATCCAGTGGGCATAACTGGACACTGCAAGATGGAGGTTTCTAGGGTTGCATCTGGGACCGGAGATATTGGCTGGTGTCATTCGCTTGCGAGTAGCTGGGAGCAGCTTACATGCGAGAGGCTGTGGGTGAAAAGCCCAGGAGTGGGGTTTTCACAGCAGAGCAGGGTAAGGCTGGCTCCCAGAGTCAAGGATTGGAGTGGCCTAGTATATCACTGGTCCAGATAACACCAGAAGGGAACGTCACAGCGACACGAACATTCCAGTCATACACATCATCCCACTGGGTTTCCCCATTTCCCCTCCCCAGGGAGAATTTCCAACTTCTCTTCCTTATTGCCCAGATTCCAGTGCCAAGAGCAGTGTTGCTTCCCTTCATGAGTGATATCTTGCAGGGCACATTCTCCACAGCACAGCATTCCCCTGAGTCCACACTTGTGTTACTGCAGAATGGGTTATCTGTAAGCCAGGGAGAGACTCCATCTCATGTCTCCCTTTCTTCCCTCCATTGGAAAGTACCGGGAAAGAAAGAGAACCATGCTGCCCAGGAACCCTCACACCTTCCCTATCGGCTCTGCAGCATCAGAACAGCAGAGCCTGGATTGGAGCAAGGGAAAGGCCTGTTTTCCACAGAATCTTTCCCTCAGGCCCAGAGCATTTAGAGCAGAAATCCCTGTGGGAGTTAATGTTGCTCTAAAAAGAGCTGCCAAGGAGTGTGCAGCTTCTTGACAACACCACACAAAGTGATCTGTTTGTAGAGATGCATAAAGCCCTGCACTGATTTCTCTGAGCGGATTCCCCCAAGCAGTTGCGGGGGGCAGGACCTTATTCCTTACCTCTGGTGACAGGGCTGTGTGAGAGCTTGTAGAGCCAGAGGCAGCTTTCTAGAGGGTTAATTCAGAAATTCCCTATGGAACCTAGGGGCTGTGGCCTACGGCAGGAAGGAGCCAGGGGGTTGTTGGAGTGACTCTAGGAGGAATGCTATGGGATGGTTCTCTGATCACCTCTTCACTCTGCTTCTTCCCACACCCACTTTTGGGGTAAGTCCCTCACCCTCCTCCTTAGTGCGTGTGGGCTGGAAACCAGATATGGCAGTAGAGAGGTTACCCACTCAGCCAATGCACAGGGGGATCCATTGCAGCTCACGTCCTCCTGCTTGTCACAGCCCAGAGGAATGCATGACACTGAGCCTGGACTCTGTGACTGCATTAGTCAGCAACAGGTGAGTGTGGCAGAGGACACACAACATGTCTACAAATAGCTTTTTCTGGACTGCTGAGCTGGGGGGCGGGGGGGAGAGGGGAGAGGCCAGATTCCATCTGGCTCCTTAGGACTCTGAGGAAACTCTGGGATCTGGAGAGAGGTCTCTGGAGTCTCGGGATGTGCAGGTTTGGAGACATGTGGCTCCTACCTAGTCTAATATAACCTGCGGTGCTCCCCCACAAGAGCCATGTTAACAGGCAACACTGCAAGTGACCCCCATGCCTCTCTATTTCCTTGGCCACATGTATCGTGTTCTTTTTCTGGTGGCTAGTCCAGAAAAAGAGGACAAGAGCTCACTACTGCTACCACCTCAGGGATTTGTTGGGTTGAGATCGGCTGGTAGAAGCACGCAATAGCGACAGGATCTGGGAATTCAAGCCCCTAGAGTTACCTCTTCCCTTTATAGTCCTGCCCTTTCATCACACACGGCTATTTCAAAGTTTAGTGTGATAGTAGAGACCCGTTTTCAACCCTTCACCACACAAGACAAAGCCCGCATCATTAACTCTTTATTTCTACTCTCCTGGCTTTTCCTCCCTACTGCTGCCAGCTACCTTCGAGTTCTCCCTCTTCTCTCCCCGGCTCTGCTCACTTGATTGCAGCAGCTCAGCGGATGGTCCAGCTTTGCTCTTTCATTTCCATTCTTCTTCACTTCTTTGGGTGGCTGCATTTGCCATTGAGCAACCTGTGGAAATACCTGAGTCTTCTGTCTAGGCACGCAGGCCCAGCAGCTAAAGCCAAAGCCCCACTGAGAGCAGTGGGAAATTAGCTTGGAGTGTCAGGAGTGGAGGCTTGGCCCATGGACACCCCAGGCACTGCAGCTGCTGCCATCTACACAGTGAATCCTTCAACCCATCGCCAAACAGCTCTTCCACATTCTGCAAACTGGCCTCACTGGCTGACTAGTTAGGAGAACAGAAACCCTTTGTTAGAGCAGGAGAGTCTCTTCAATGCAGCGCTCTTTCCATGGCTCCCAGAGGGTCACAGTGAAACACCTGCAAGTCTCTAGGAGTCTCTCAAGGAGTTCCCTGCTCAGTCACTTGGCATCCACTAGCAATGGTCTCTGACAGCAGCATTGCAAAGGGGAGCTCAGCAGATGGTCCCTTCTATGGCTTCCTGAGTGGGAGGGGGGTTGGTCTTGTCATTTAAGGCCTAGCTGTCCGAGTCAGGGCTCCTGGGTTCTCTGGCTTTGGAAGTGGGTGGTATCTAGTGGTTGGAGCTGGACTGGTATCAGTACCATGCTTCGTTCCTGCCTCTGGCATGACCTTGTGTGTGACCTTGCAGCCAATTGCTTTCCATCCCAGTGCGCCAGCTTAGAGAGACAATACGGACCCCCCTCAGAGGGGCTGGCAGGGGTCACTACCGTAATGACTCAAACTGGGGTGAGTTGTGCTCTTAGCAGTGAAGCACCCAGATTCAGTCCCCATGGATGCCCAAGGTGTCTATATGTGGCCATGGTTGACTCACCTAGCATTACAGGCTGTTTAGCCCGGTCCTGGCCATGCGTGGTGCATCTGCTCCTGGCCCTCTCTGGCACACAGCACCATCACACACAAGAACATGGCCCACCAAGGACAATCTATCAGCTCCAGGGCCGGCTCTGGCTTTTTTGCAACCCCAAGCAAAAAACAAAAAAACCTGCGGGGGTGTGTGGGCGGAGTAGCGAAGCAAAAAAAAAAAAAAAAACCACACCTGCGGACCGGCCAAGCGCGCACGCCCCCACACACACCCCTGCAGGGTGGCCAGAGCGGCAAAGCACACACACACACACAAAAACCACCTGTGGGGTGGCCGGAGCAGCAAAGCAGAAACCCCCCCCCCCCAAAACGGCAGGGCAGCCGGAGCCAGGGTGCAGGAGGATTCCCTGTGCTGCAGACGTGCAGCAGAGTGCACGCTTGGTCTAGCGGGGAGGGGAAGGAGAGGGAGTGGGGGGGAGAGACAGAAGTGGGGCGGCCAGGGCTTCAGCGGGGCACTCACCACGCGGCCCTTCCTGCCGCGCCACCTGCCGGGAGGGCTCTGCGCCACTCCAGTCGGCTGGGAGGGAAGGACGCGGGCTGCCCTGCCGAGTTTGCTGCAGGGCACTCCCCTCCTCCACGCCGCCGCCCCCTACAGGGCGGCTGGAGCGGCAAACCAAAACGAAAAAGAAAAAAAAAAAAGGCGGACGGAATGCCGCCCCTTAGAATCTGCTGCCCCAAGCACGAGCTTGCTCGGCTGGTGCCTGGAGCTGGCCCTGATCAGCTCCCATCTGGTGTTCAGCTCCAAGATGGATGGGGAGCCCTAGTCAGACCACAGAAAGACTGGATGGTGTGCTTTGGTGAAAACTGCTGGAGCTTCAGGCTCTGCTCCCACCTCTAACAGTAAGGGCTTCAAAATTGGTCCCTGATCCCAGGTAAACACAGTAGCTGAGCTGAGGCCAGGGTGGGTGGAATTACTGCTGGGACTGATCCTAAGAGAAGAGCACATTTCTCCTCTGCTCTAGGGAGATTCCCATAGGAAAAGCCGCTGGGCTGGGGGTGGGGGAAATACAAGCACTACCCCTCTCACCCTTGAATAGCCGGCAACTAGGACTTTGGGAGGCAAGGTACTGGTGTATCTTGCTGGAGAGCAGAAAAGGGCATTGGAGAAATTGTACAAAAGTCAATGTCACAGCTGGGTCAAGGGCAGCCAGACCTACTGGTCAGAGCCAGAGTCCACACTCACATGACAGGAGTCGAGAGTCAGCTCGGTCAGGATACTGGAAGATCAGAAGCAAAAGAAACTTGTGATCACAATGTGGTGTTTAGATGCTGCTTGTAATTATTAGAACTGGGAGCACTGGCTGTTGGGGGGTCTGAAAGGACAGGAAACAGGAAGGAGGGGGCGGAGTTGAGGAGGCTGGGAGAGTTACAGAGGGTGCAGCTTCAGCTTGGAGAAGAGACTTGCACTGTAAATAAAGTTCTGTTGAAGTTGTTAATACTTTGCCTGGTGGATACAACATTTTGGCGATGAGGATGGATCTTCTGCCTCTGAACCCACCTGCACCCTTTCTGCAAAGCCCAGGTGAGCCTCCAATTGCTTTTACTGCCTGGATCCGTATGTTTGAGACTTATCTGCTTACAATCAGTGCTACAGAGATTTCTGAAGTAAGAAAGCGTGCTCTGCTAATCCACTGCCTTGGAGCAGAAGGGCAGTGTATATTTTACACTTTCCCCCTTGCAGATGATAAATATGAGACTGCACTCACTGCATTAAAGAACTTTTTTGTGCCAAAAGTGAATGTAGTAGCTAATCGCTATAGATTTCGCCAGCGTGAGCAGAAACCAGGGGAGACTATAATGCAGTATATGGCTTCCCTGAGGAGTCTGATTGTAACTTGTGACTTTGGGAATATGGCAGATGAGATGATTAGAGACCAGCTCATTGAGAAAACAACAGTGCTTCATGTAAGAGAACGCTTACTTCTAGAACCACAACTTACACTAGAAAAAGCAATAACCATTGCTACTCAGATTGAGTCAGCTACAGCTGAAGCCAAAATAATGAGTCAGGGTACAAGAGGCCCAGTCCAGGCTGTGACTCCTTTGCAGAAAAGTTCACTATCACTGCAGACAAACAATTGCAAAAGGAAAACTAATGAAAAGCCACTGAATCAGCGAATGCAAAATACAGTAAAAGCATGCTTTCGCTGTGGATCCCCATAACATCTTGCAAGCTACACAGGATGTCCAGCAAAAGTAGCTCGGTGCAATCATTGCAAAAAGATTGGGCATTTTGCTAAAGTATGTTGCAGTAGCCAGTTCAATCAACAGGTGCATGCAGTTACAATGCCAGATGTTACTGTGCTGAGTGTAGACAAAATCACTACTGCACATATTCCAGAACAGATCAAGTGCACTGTAAATGTTTCTGCCATACCTTCAGGCAAATCACACTCTATTCAGCTAATGTTGGACACTGGCTCAGCAGTATCTATACTACCTGATTCCATCTATTTGCATTACGTTAAAGATGTGCCTCTTACTGAACCCAAACTTCACTTGGTATGCTATTTGAAAAACCATATTCCAGTACATGGCTGCCTGCCAGCAATAGTTACTTTTGGTGATCGCTGTGTAACTGTGGAGTTCTACATTGTCCACAAAGGCACTGCTATCCTTGGCAGAGATTTATTAGCTGCTTTAAATCTCAGGGTAGTTAATGGACGAATTGATCTTCCTCAGCAAAGCACTCTTGCGGTACACACACCAGTTTCAGCTGGGACCCAACTCCAGGTTGAGGAGAAACTCAGCTGTGCTTATGGGTTTCTGCATAAAGTTAAAATGCGGAATAATGTGTTGCCTGTACGACAGAAATTACGGCGCTTACCATTTTCAGTCAGGGAAGCTGTTTCAGAGGAACGTAGAAAACTTGTTCAAAAGGACATTATTGAAGAGATTAACTCCTCGGAATGGGTTTCACCTATAGTAATGATGCAGAAGAAGGGTGGAGACATTCGCCTTTGTGTGGACTTAAGGGAGCCAAATAAAGCTATTGTGATTGACAGTCATCCTCTTCCTCACATAGAGGAAGTATTTGCAGAACTCCGCGGAGCAAAGATGTTTTCTACTCTTGATTTGCAGAGTAGAACATACCACCAGGTTATGTTGTATGAAGGTAGCAGAGACCTCACAGCAATTATTACACATGAGGGACTATTTCGTTTTAAACGTGTTCCATACGGTCTCGCATGAGCCCCAAGTGCCTTTCAAAAAATGATGTCATTGATTCTGAAGAATCAACATGGAGTTCAGTGCTATTTGGATGATATTATTGTGTTTGGAAATACTACTGAGGAGCATGACAATAAACTGCAGTCTGTACTAAACTGCATCAGCAAAGCAGGCCTCAAGCTCAATAGGTCCAAATGCAAATTTAGACAAACTGAACTCTCCTTTCTGGGGCATACAATTTCACAGGCTGGACCTGATGCCCCAAACAGGGGTGATGTGAGAAAGACAATTGAACAAAACCAAGCAAAGTCTAAGGCTTTCACAGACAAACGGCGGGGTGCTAAGGAACCAAAGTTTGAGTGTGGTTCCTTCGTTAGAATACGAAAACCTGGAATCTTACGCAAAGGGAACCATAAATTCACAGCTCCTCTTAAAATCATAAAGAAGAAGGGACCTTACACCTATCGACTTTCTGATGGGCAGGTATGGAATGCTTCTTATCTTGCACCTGCCCATGCACCAAGAGGAGATTATGCCAATACCCAGTCTGCATTGGATGACTTCACTGTAGAACCAACACAACAAGACATTGCACTGGAACCGGGGCTTGAGAGACGGCCTGTCAGACCCAGACGACCACCTGCCTGGACTAAAGACTATGTTATGTAGTATCTACAGTGTTTTCAGTGTAATATTCCTGCCAACAGTATAGTGTCTTGTTTCATATTTGTTCCTCTGGTTAGAACAACAATGTTTATTTTAATTTGGAAAGTTTCTTAAGAGAGGAGGGAATGTGGTGTTTAGATGCTGCTTGTAATTATTAGAACTGGGAGCACTGGCTGTTGGGAGTCTGAAAGGACAGGAATCAGGAAGGAGGGGGGAGGAGTTGAGGAGGCTGGGAGAGTTACAGAGTGTGCAGCTACAGCTTGGAGAAGAGACTTGCACTGTAAATAAAGTTCTGTTGAAGTTGTTAATACTTTGCCTGGTGGATAATACACACAACCACAAATCAGATGCCAGGAAATCAAGCCAGGGGAGCGGCAGCAGAAAGGGGCAGCGCACGGTCCAGAACAGGGAGCAGTCCTGGTGTTCAGTCAGCTTCCTGTTCCTGCTGCTGCCTTAAGCAGGGCCAGGGGCCAATTAGCTTCTCTGGGACTCCTCCAATAGGACCTCAGGAGTGGAGCCTTAAACTGGGGCTGAACTTCATGGGTCCTCGCTAAGCAATTTTCAGCAGGCTGCCAGGTGGAGTGCTGGAGTGTGGCTGCTCCTGTGAGCTGTTATCACTCAAGAAAGAGATCTTGGAGTCATTGTGGATAGTTCTCTGAAAACATCCACTCAGTGTGCAGTGGCAGTCAACAAATTTGAACAAAATGTTGGGAATCATTAAGAAAGGGATAGATAAGACAGAAAATATCATATTGCCTCTCTATAAATTCATGGTACTCCCACTGTGTGCAGATGTGGTCTCCCCGTCTTTGAAAGATATAATGGAATTGGGTTCAGAAAAGGGCAACAAAAATTATTAGGGGTATGGAACAGCGGCCAAATGAGGAAAGATTAAGAAGACAGGGACTTTTCAGCTTAGAAAAGAGACGACTAAGGGGGGATATGATAGAGGTCTATAAAATGATGACTGGTGTGGAGAAAGTAAATAAGGAAGTGTTATTTACTCCTTCTCATCATTCAAGAACTGGGGGTCACCAAATGAAATTAATAAGCAGCAGGTTTAAAACTAAAAAAAGGAAGTATTTGTTTGTTTACACAACGCACAGTCAACCTGTGGAACTCCTTGCCAGAGGAGGTTGTGAAGACCAAGACTATAACAGGGTTCAACAAAGAATTAGGTAAGTTCATAGAGGATAGGTCCATCAATGGCTAGAGCGAGGACAGGTCTCTGTTGGACAAAGGACAACGCCCTGCTCCTTACAATCCTCTGTGTCCATGGGAGAGAAGAGATGAATCCCTCCTTGAGAATCTCAGCAGCTTCCTAGGAAGGAGCCAGTGCTCTTCTCTGAGGACCTTCTCCTGGACCTCACAGGGGTCTGATGCTCTCACTCTGCAAGCCTGCCTGGAGCCTTGGAGTTAGTGCTCAACAGAACCAGGCAGAGACCTGTTGTCAAGCACCAGCGCCTTCCCTCTGTCCCTGAAGGAGGAAGGGCCCCAACACTGCTCTGCACTGACTGCCCTGACCACGGTGGCCCAATGGCTCTCAGGCAGCAGGACACAATAGAAACATGGATCATCCAGTCGCTCATTTCCGGGCCTCCCCATGGCTAAGGTAAAAGTCCTGCTGCCCCTGCCCATTCTGCTCATCTCCAAGATGTGCTGGAGTTTGTCTGTGCTGGGGGTTGCTGTCAGCAAGCTCTTCAGCATGTCATCCATGTCTCTGGGCAGGCCTTCTTCAGAGCCTGTCAGCGGAGGGAGACCATGGGTCAGGGTTATGGAACCTGGAGCTACACCAGCCAGGATGATAGCTGGCTCTGCAGTCCTTGCCCAGAGCAGCTCTCTGCAGAGGGCCTGGTGCACAGCATGATAGGGAACAGCCAAGCTGCTAGGGATGGGAGCTGGGCTTCCTGGCAGAGTCCAGGAACCAAAGCACACCATCTGCAAGGAAGGGATTCCCCACAGAGGGGCAACATAATCTCCCACACAGAGATTATAAAGAAACCCTTCGGTGCAGGGCAGCGGGGCCTAGTGGCCAGAGTCTATAAAGCCGCCCTTCGGTGCGGGGCAGTGGGGCCTAACGGCCAGAGTCTATAATGGTGGGGCACCCACCAAGGGTTGTGGTGGCCCCGGAAGCGGGGCCTGGGCCCCCAACTCCACCAGACACCAACCCAGGGCCCTAACAGTAGCCTAGCGACTTGCCACTGACTCAGCCTACCGAAACATGCTGAGGTTTCCTGGGTGGGAGGTACCACTCCGTCACCCTCCCTGAGTCACTTCCTACCAGAGTCTGTATTGGGATCTCCCATGAGATGCTGGGTTCTCTGTGGTCAGTGGGTCTGGTCACCTCCGGTGGCTCCTCCAGTCGCCGGGGTGCAGGTGGGCCCAGGGAGGCTCTGAATCCTGGCGCAGTCAGGGGCTGTGGCTGGCCCTTCGCAGGAGCTTCCCAGACAGGTCATTCCCCTGCAGCCTCCAGCCCAGAATAAGCTGGGCTTCCTCCCTTTCTACTGCTAGAGCACTTGGAGCACACCCAGTCTCGCCGGGGAGGCGGGACTTCCGCTGTCAATAATAGGGGCTTAACCCTGTCTGGGCTAGTGCGGGGTAAGCAGACCCTGTCACAGGGTCTGAAAACCCACCATGGACTGCTCCATCCTTGTGTTTGTCCCTACTTCAGTCTGCTTCATCTCTGGGCCAACCATTTCGTCCTTCACCCCTTGCAGCACTCGACAGGGTGTGTTGGTGGAGGGTCTGCAAGGTTCACGGCCATCCCTGCCACCTCCACCTTGCCTGCCGCATGTGGGTTTGTGTCAGAGGACACCTCCTTTCTTTCTACCTTCTTGGGGCTTTGGCCCCTCATTTTGCCACTCAGCAATTTCCTAAGCGGGCCCTTTCTCATGCCCTTCTCCCTGGGCTAACCTTCTCGGCACAGCCCAGGCGCGCTCTCCTTCTCTGCTCTTTTTGTCCATTGGCATAGCAGACCCTGGGTTGATTTCCCTTTGCAGGATCTCTCACAGGTATTGCTGCTGCTGTGCATGCACTTCCTTCTGCTTTTACTAGGAGCTGCTGGAGAACCCCCTAGAACTGCTTTGGCTGCTTAACCAGTCCCTGGAACTGAAGTGGGAAATCCAGTGACCAGCTTGGTCCTTCGATACACCCACTTCGGTGGACAGACCCTTCCTTCAACAACCAAGACTTCCATCAGCCCTCAGGGATCACAGGGGGAATTCAATCCTCCTGACTATGCCAATCATAAACAAATCTACTCATTGTTACATGCTCCCGGGCCGGGGCGGCTCTAGGCACCAGCAAAGCAAGCAGGTGCTTGGGGCAGCCCATTTGCAGGGGCGGCAGGGAGCCAGCCTGGGAGCTGAGAACCAGCAGGGGGCCCTGGGAGCTGTAGTTCCTTGGTTAGCTCCCTGCCTATAGAGCCAGCCCAGGAGCAGGGAAAGAACTACATTTCCCAGCATTCCCTTGGCCACTACCAACAGGAAAGAGGGGGAGGGAGTGAGGAAGCTGAGACCTCATACTGCAGCCTGCTATGAATGGAGAGCTGCACTGGGAGTAGGGATACCATATTTTAACATTCAAAAAATAGGACACTCCACGGGGAGGGAAGGTAGCCCCACCCTGCCACCATCCACTCCCTCCAACTGCCCCCCCAGAAACCCCAACCCATCCGACCCTTGCCCCAACTGCCCCCCAGGACCTCACCCCCTATCTAAACCCCACTGGTCCTTGTCCCCTGATTGCCCCCTCCCGGGACCCTACCCCCTATCTAAGCCTCCCTTCTCCTTGTCCCCAACTGCCCCCTCCTGAGACCCCCCCAACTTCCCCTCTAGGACCCCACCCCCTACCTGTCCCCTGACAAACCCCTGGGACTCCCATGCCTATCCAACTGCTGCCTGTCCCCCTGACTGCCCCTCCAAACCCCTGACCCATCTAACCCCCCCTTCTCCCTGCCCCTGACTGCCCCCCCAAACCTCCAACCCATCCAACCCCCCCGCTCCCTGTCCCTTGACTGCCCCCCCCAGAGCCCCCTACCCCTTCTCCAACCCCCCAGCCCCCTTACCGTGCCACTCAGACCAGTATGTCTGGCTTAGCGCAGCGCCAGACACGCTGCTGCATACATGCTGCCGTGCTCCCCTGTGGAGCTACAGCTCTCCTGTCCCCAGCACCTGCCTTCCAGATTTGAATACCTCAAAATTCAGGAGTGCTCAAGCTCAGTTTGGGCAGCTGTTACTTCATTTCTCCCAAATCAAATATACTGATCCACTGTAACTTGCTGTAGAGAAAGTAGGATAAAATTGAGCAAGAAATGCTTCCCAGTGGTTATTAGGACTGGAATTGCTATTTTCAACAGCCATTGCCTTTTGTTTGTTTGTTTGTTTGTTTAAAAGGAAGACAGTGATATTGCATTGGCAAATTCCCCATAGAATCAAAGAGTGGAACAGAAGAATAATAAAGGCACCTCAACTTTTCCTCATTTATGTAGGACAGTCTTATAATATGCATCCAGATATCCTCCAATCACACAAGCTGAAAATTGTTCCACTTTACTGCAGTTCTGTAACCATATGGGAACCAATCCTGTCTGTGTTCTGTGCACATCCAAAATTCCTGCTGAATGACCTGCCCTGGGAGCGAGTTACCAATGACCCAGGGCTGTGGCGGAAGGAAGATGCAGGTGCGGGGGGAGAGCCCAGGGCTGGGGCGGCAGGAGGTGTGGGGGGGGCAATGGTGGAGGGGTAGGGGGGAGCCCAGAGCTGGGGTGGCAGGGTGTGTGGGGGGGGAGAGCCCAGGGCTGGGGCGGCACGGGGGTGCGGCGAGGAGCACAGGGCTGGGGGGGGGCAGCTCCTGTGCTCCATCTCTTCCTGTATCTGCTTAGCCCCTTCTCCCAGCCCCCATCGCTGCTAGGCTGAGTTCCCCCTCTCCTGCACTACACTGCCGCTCTGTGGAGTCCCTTCCGCTCACCCTGTGCCTCCTCTCCTCCACTCCCTCCCCTGCTTTCCCATGGGTCAGTCCTGGGGCTGGTTTTAGTCAACATCTTCATTAATGATCTGGATGATGGCATGGATTGCACCCTCATCAAGTTCGCAGATGACACTAAGCTTGGGGGAGAGGTAGATACCCTGGAGGGTAGGGATAGGGTCCAGAGTGACCTACACAAACTGGATTGGGCCAAAAAAAATCTGATGAGGTTGTGCAGAGTCCTGCATTTTGGACGGAAGAATCCCATGCCCCACTACAGGCTGGGGACTGACTGGCTAAGCAGCAGCTCTGCAGAAAGGGACCTGAGGATTACAATGCACAAGCAGCTGGATTTGAGTCAGCAGTGTGCCCTTGTTGCCAAGAAGGCTAACGGCATATTGGGCTGCATTAGTAGGAGCATTGCCAGCAGATCGAGGGAGGTGATCATTCCCCTCTATTCGGCACTGGTGAGGCCACGCCTGGAGTATTGTGTCCAGTTTGGGGCCCCTCACTACAGAAAGGATGTGGACAAATTGGAGAGAGTCCAGCGGAGGGGAAGGAAAATGATTAGGGGGCTGGGGCATATGACATATGAGGATTGGCTGAGGGAACTGGGCTTATTTAGTCTACAGAAGAGAAGAGTGAGGGGGGATTTGATAGCTGCTTTCAACTACCTGAAAGGGGGGGTTCCAAAGAGGATGGAGCTCGGCTGTTCTCAGTGGTGGCAGATGACAGAACAAGGAGCAATGGTCTCAAGTTGCAGTGGGGGAGGTCTAGGTTGGATATTAGGAAACACAATTTCCTAATAGGAGGGTGGTGAAGCACTGGACTGGGTTCTCTAGGGAGGTGGTGGAATCTCCATGCTTAGAGATTTTTAAGGTCAGGCTTCACAAAGCCCTGGCTGGGATGATTTAGTTGGGGATTGGTCCTGCCATGAGCAGGGGGTTAGACTAGATACCTCCTGAGGTCCCTTCCAACCCGGATATTCTATGATTCTATCAGTCCTTTGTCCATCCCCTCAGTAGGCACCGACTTCCCCTCTGGCCAGTGGGTGCTCAACTCCCGCTCTGCCCCAGGCCCCGCCCCCACTCCACCCCTTCCCCAAAGCTCCGCCCCACCTTTTCCCGCCCCTGCTCTGCCCCGGCCGCACCCCCAAATCAACCTCTTCCTCTAACCCCCGGCCCCCTCTCTTCTTGCCCCTGCTCCACCCCCGTCCCGCTTCTATCCCACCCCTTTCCCCAACCCCCACCCCGCCTCTTCCCCATCTCCTCCCCCAAGTATGCCATGTCCCCGCTCCTCCCCTACCCTCCCGGAGCATCCTGAATTCCATGAAAGAGCTGTTTTGCAGTGGGCAGGAAGTGCTGGGAGGGAGCGGGAGGACTTGCTCAGTGGGGCCGCTGGCGGGCGAGATGCACTGCGGGCAGGGCAGAGCTTCGCTGCCAGTGGGTGCTAAACACCCACTAATTTTTCCTTCTGGGTGCTCTAGGCTCCCAGATTCTTTTCCTGCTCATTAGATCGCACATGACAGGTTGGTGTCTCCTTTTCCTAGGGCAGGGGTGACCAACCTGTGCCTCCGGAGCCACATGCGGTTCTTCAGAGGTTACTTTGTGGCTCCGTGCATAGGCGCTGACTCCGAGGCTGGAGCTACAACTGCTAACTTTCCAATATGCTGCGGGGTGCTCACTGCTCAACCCCCTGCTCTGCCCCAGGTCCTGCCACCACCCCACCCCTTCCCCCAAGGCCCCAGCCCCTTCCCCCGAGCCTGCCATGCCCTCGCTCCTCCCCCCTCCTCACCAGAGCCTCCTGTGCACTGCAAAACAGCTGATTGTGGCGGGTGATTGGCGGGGCTGGCGGTGGGCGGAAGGTGCTGGGGGCTGGAGGGGGTTAGTGGATGGGGGGCTGCTGACATATTCCTGTGGCTCTTTGGCAATGTTCATTGGTAAATTCTGGCTCCTTCTCAGGCTCAGGTTGGCCACCCCTGTCCTAGGGACTGGTGGGGGCCAGCGTTGCAACAGTCAGTTCTCAACATCCCGTTTTGATTTGAATGTGGGCATCTTTCAGTTCCCCTTCTGCGTTAGCCTTCCACGTTCTCTGGAGGCAGATTTCCATTATTTGATCTTTCAGCAGACGAGTATGGGTGAATTTCCATGGATAGAACCTAAAGGGAAGATAACAAAACTCGTGTAGAATTTAGATTGATATCTCCATAAATAGTATTTTCCTTGGAGTTGCCTCAATACACTCCTTGCCTTCAAGTTGTGAATCTAAACCTTTTGTCTCATGTAATGATTGGCTAATGTATGTGTATTGAGACAATATCTATCTCAGAATTTACATGACTGAAACACACATAAATGAGATCAAATAATGCAGAAGAAAGAAATCTTAAGCTATTGAAAGTGATACGGCTCCACTCCCATCCCCTGGCTGTCATCTTGGCAGTTCTCTCAGAAATAATCTCATGGAGATAGACTTCAAAACTCTCTACAAATTCTACTATGCCCCCATTGGGCTATATACAATAGATGTGTAAATTCCCCCCTGCAATTCCTTTCCAGGAACGGGGTTTAAATAAACTGTAGCCTACATTTGTCATGGGTCTCGGTGTGATTTCTTTGTTATTGTGTTGGTGGCCCAACTTCTGACTGGATGTTATAAATAGTATGGGAAGTTCTACATTTAAAGTTTACTGGTTATTTTCCCCACGCTACTAAAATCAGTCAACATATTTGCAGCTGCTAATCCATCCTTCCAGACCCTCAAACCTTCTGGATGACAATCTTTTGTTCCTTTTCCTGGGTTCTCTGGGAACAGAGGTTTATTGGTTTTCAGCTTGGCCCTATCTGTTCCCAGAGTCCCAACATTCTGTGCACAAAGGAGTGGGGTTAATAATGAAGCAGTTTTGCAACTAGACTCAGGCAATGACCAAAGAAAATAGAAACTGACCTTTGTTGTTTCAATGTCTGCCCAATGGCAGAGGAGGTGTGAGATCCATGGGGTGAGAGTCAGGCTAGGAAATGTAGCCAGCGACTGTGCTAGGATGGGAGGAATTACAGATCTGGTTGATGGAGGTTTCCTGTTAGAGAACAAAAGGGGAGAACCTGTGATGTGCTCTGTCCAAGGAAGGTTATGAGAAAGAGGGAACAGGGATCCTGGTGCCTCTCCCCAAGGAAACCTCAGACAAAGCATCTCCTCTTGGAGAGGAGCAGCAACCTTCACACTAGCAGTTACAGCCAACTTTAGCTTCATAAATTCATAGTTTCAACGGCTCTAAGGCCAGCCCTGATCATCTAGTCTGACCCCCTGCATAACTCAGGCCCTAGAACGTCCCCAGAAGAATTCCTGTTTCACCATGGTCCCATGTGTCTTCACCTTCAGCTGGGGTAGAGTTCAGGGGTAGAGTGTTTGACTGCAGATCGAGTGGTCCTTGGTTCACATCCTAGTGCCCCCTTTGAAGTCTTTGTTAATAAGCAGCAGGTTTCACACAAACAAAAGGAAGTATTTTTTCAAACGACGCACAGTTAACCAGTGGAACTCTTTGCTGGAGGACGTTGTGAAGGCCAAGACTATAACAGCTTTCAAAAATGACCTCGATAAATTTATGCAGGAGAGGTCTATTAATGGCTATTAGCCTGGATGGATAGGGATGGTGTCCCTAACCTCTGTTTGCGAGGAGCCGGAAATGAGCAACAGGAATGGATCACTTGACGATTCCCTGTTCATTCATAGAATCATAGAATATCAGGGTTGGAAGGGACCTCAGGAGGTCATCTAGTCCAACCCCCTGCTCAAAGCAGGACCAATTCCCAACTAAATCATTCATTCCCTCTGGGGCACTGGCTACTGTCGGAAGACAGGATACTGGACTAGATGGACCTTTGGTTTGACCCAGTCTGGGCGGTCTTGTGTTGCTTATGTTCTTGGTTGTATGAACCAGTGCTGGCTATTAGAGGCGCAGATGGATTCAAAAGACCAGTCTCTTGGATCTGTGAATCCTGGGCAAACTAATTCCCTTCCTTTAGAGAATGACAGAAAAACCCATTTCCTCCTTCTTTCTACTCCAGGCTTCGTTCCTTTTTCCAAAGACTCGCCTCTAGGTTGCAGAGAGAGATCTACGTGCACAAAGTGTTCGTCCAACCTGCAGCAATTGAGGCATGCTCTGTCCTCAGCCAGCAAGAACAGGCCTTGCCAGAGAAGCCCCAGAGAAGCAAATTCTCATGGACCATCCTATCAGGCATGAAAAGACTCTGTGTCTGTAGCCAATCTGACACCTCGATGGCAGATAGCGATGAGGAGAAAACAGTTTCCTCACCAAGAAGGTGGACGCACTTGTCCCTGAAGAAGAAAGCAGCTGAGACCCAGGTGGAGTCAGAGGAGGTGAAGCTGCAGGAGAGTACAGAAAAAGTCAAACTGGGAATTTGGCTTTGCACTTTTCTCTCTGTCTCTCCCAAGCTCTGATCCTGTTGCCCATCCCCACAGACCTGAGTGCCTCCCCCGTGAATTAGATTGGCCTAGGGAGATCTCTGGCAGAATTCATTTCTACGTCCCCTGGGTAGGAGGCTCTTGGCATCATTTACTCCCCCTGATTAATGAAGCTCCACCGCCCTCCTGGGAGGTAGGAATTCTACCCATTGGACACCTGGGGAAACTGAAGCCCAGAGAGCTCCGTGACTTGCCCCAGCCTGCACGGTGGGGCAGGGTTACCATCGAACCCAGGAGAACACCCTGGCCAGGGCTCCTAGAACCAACGCTGCCTATTGGGGAGTCTGACTGTGTTGCCCTTCAGTTGTTGCTGCTGGGAATTCTCAGCCAGGCTGTGACGAGGCGATTCTGGCGGGACCCAACGGAGAGTGCCAGTTCAGGACAAATCGCTTCAAGCAGGGCACTTACAGCCCAGGGCTGGGGTCTTCCCACCTCTAAGGCAAACCAAACCAGCCAGACAGAGAGGACTTTGGTTTTTCTCCACTGGCTAACCACAAGTCACACCAGCAATTCCCTTAGACACTCCAGTTTCCCAGTATCACTACCAGTGCCACTCGTTATGGGGATGAATGGTTATGAAAACCAATACCCCTGTCATAACTATAAAGGGAAGGGTAACAGCTGTCCTGTGTACAGTACTATAAAATCCCTCCTGGCCAGAGACTCCAAAATCCTTTTCCCTGTAAAGGGTTAAGAAGCTCAGGTAAACTGGCTGGCATCTGACCTAAAGGACCAATAAGGGGACAAGATACTTTCAAATCTTGGGGGGGGAAGGTTGTTGTTTGTGTTCTTTGTTTGGGAGTGTGTTCGTTCTCGGGACTGAGAGGGACCAGACATCAATCCAGGTTCTCCACATCTTTCTAAACAAGTCTCTCCTATTTCAAACTTGTAAGTAAATAGCCAGGCAAGGCGTGTTAGTTTTCCTTTGTTTTCTCAACTTGTAAATGTACCTTTTACTAGAGTGGTTATCTTTGTTTGCTGTACTTTGAACCTAAAACTAGAGGGGAGTCCTCTGAGCTCTTTAAGTTTGATTACCCTGTAAGGTTAATTTCCATACTGATTTTACAGAGATGATTTTTACCTTTTTCTTTAATTAAAAACCTTCTTTTTAAGAACCTGATTGATTTTTCCTTGTTTTAAGATCCAAGGGGTTTGGATCTTGATTCACCAGGAGTTGGTGGGAGGAAGGAGGGGAATGGTTAATTTCTCCTTGTTTTAGATCCAAGGGGATTGGATCTGTGTTCACCAGGAGTTGGTGGGAGGAAGGAGGGGGGATGGTTAATTTCTCCTTGTTTTAAAATCCAAGGGGTTTGGATCTGTATTCACCAGGGAATTGGTGAAGGTTTTTCAAGGCTTCTCAGAAAGGGAAAAATTGAAATGGTGGCAGCGGAACTAGAGCTAAGCTGGTAGTTAAGCTTAGAAGTTTTCATGCAGGCCCCTACATTTGTACCCTAAAGTTCAAAGTGGGGATCCAGCCTTGACATGGTGGTAGAGTGGTGGGATCATTTTAAACCCAAAAGCCAGTGAGATTTTTTTTCCTTCTAGCTGCTTGGAAAGCGGAGCTGGAGGTAGATAGATGCATATCTTATCTCTCCTTGCCTGAAGGCAGAGGTGTTAAGTTTTTTTAACAGGTCCTTTGTTAAGAGAAGTGTTCAAATGGGCAAACAAAGGGAAAGGGAATTTAGAAGCTGAATTGTTTTTTTTTTTCTTTTTACATCCTCGGGAGTAGCTAGTTAGAAAGTCTCTGTTAACTCAGCAGCAGCCAGAGCTGAGAGCTTCCCAGTTTCAGTCAACTGCAGAGGGGGTGACCCAGCACAAAAAAACAGGAAAATGACTACAAAAGAAGAAAAAGCCAAAGAGGAGGCCCACAAGAGAGCTATGGAGCTGAAAGAAAAAGAGATAGAGCTGAGAGACAGAGAAGAGAAAGCCAAAGAGGGGGCCCACAAGAGAGAGATGGAGATGAAAGAAAAAGAGATGGAGTAGAGAGAAAAAGAAAGGAAACATGAACTGGAACCTAGCCAAGGCTAAGCAAGCTTTCACCCCCATCCCTGTTCCTAAGCCGTCCACCAGGGCCCCGTCTGGGTTACCAGAGACCCAGACAAAGGTGGTGGAACAGGATCCCCTGCCAACGACTGCAACAGCCGTAGTGGATCCAATCCCAGAGACCCAGCCAAAGCCAGTCCCAGAACCGGAACTGGCAACGCAACCAGCACCAGGACCATTGCCAGCACTGAGTCCAGCGCTTGCAAACCCGTCTACAACTCCAACGCCAGAGGGCACCAGCGAGCCTGACCTGGCGGAAGCAGCAGATAACCCTACCCAAGAGGCTCAGCCAGAGCCTGAGATACCACATAGTGCACCAGCGGACCACAGTCAATGGAAACAGCCCCAGCACCTGCATCACTTCCAGAGGGACCAAGCCCCAGTCCACAGTCCAAGGAGGAACTGATGTCTCCAGCATCAAGGGAACAGTTCCAGGCCGAGCAGGAAGCAGATGACAGCCTTCAGAAAGCTTGGGTGGCGGCACGGAGCACCCCAACGCCTCTCAGCTCTTCGAACCAATCCCGGTTTGTTGTAGAACAAGGACTTTTATACAAGGAGACTCTTTCTGGTGGGCACCAGGAAGATTGGCATCCTCAAAGACAGTTGGTAGTTCCCACTAAGTATCGGGTAAAGCTCTTGAGCTTAGCCCATGATCATCCCAGTGGTCATTCTGGGGTGAACAGAACCAAAGACCGGTTGGGGAAGTCCTTCCACTGGGAGGGAATGGGCAAGGACGTTGCTAAATATGTCCGGTCTTGTGAGGTGTGCCAACGAGTGGGAAAGCCCCAAGACCAGGTTAAAGCCCCTCTCCAGCCACTACGCATAATTGAGGTCCCATTTCAGCACGTAGCTGTGGATATTCTGGGTCCTTTCCCAAAGAAGACACCCAGAGGAAAGCAGTACGTACTGACTTTCATGGATTTTGCTACCCGATGGCCGGAAGCAGCACCCTTAAGCAACACCAGGGCTAAAAGTGTGTGCCAGGCATTAACAGACATTTTTGCCAGGGTAGGTTGGCCCTCCGACATCCTTACAGATTCGGGAACTAATTTCCTGGCAGGGACCATGGAAAACCTGTGGGAAGCTCATGGGGTGAATCACTTGGTTGCCACCCCTTACCACCATGAAACCAATGGCCTGGTGGAGAGGTTTAATGGAACTTTGGGGGCCATGATACGTAAATTCGTAAATGAACACTCCAATGATTGGGACCTAGTGTTGCAGCAGTTGCTTTTTGCCTACAGGGCTGTACCACATCCCAGTTTAGGGTTTTCACCATTTGAACTTGTGTATGGCCGCGAGGTTAAGGGGCCATTACAGTTGGTAAAGCAGCAATGGGAGGGGTTTACGCCTTCTCCAGGAACTAACATTCTAGACTTTGTAAGCAACCTACAAAGCACCCTCCGACACTCTTTAGCCCTTGCTAAAGAAAACCTAAAGAATGCTCAGGAAGAGCAAAAGGCCTGGTATGATAAACATTCCAGAGAACGGTCCTTCAAAGTAGGAGACCAAGTCATGGTCTTAAAGGCGCTCCAGGCCCATAAAATGGAAGCATCGTGGGAAGGACCATTCACGGTCCAGGAGCGCCTAGAAGCTGTTAACAATCTCATAGCCTCCCCCACCTCCAACATAAAGCCTAAGGTATACCATGTTAATTCCCTTAAGCCCTTTTATTCCAGAGAATTAAACGTTTGCCAGTTTACAGCCCAGGAAACAGATGACGTGGAGTGGCCTGAAGGTGTCTACTACGAAGAAAAAAAGGATGGTGGCGTAGAAGAGGTGAACCTCTCCACGACCCTTGGACGTCTGCAGCGACAGCAGATCAAGGAGCTGTGCACAAGCTTTGCACCAATTTTCTCAGCCACTCCAGGCTGGACAGAACGGGCATACCACTCCATTGACACAGGTAATGCTCACCCTATTAGAACCCCACCCTACCGGGAGTCACCTCATGCCAAAACTGCTATACAAAGGAGATCCAGGACATGCTACAGATGGGTATAAGTTGCCCCACTAAGAGTGCATGGGCATCTCCAGTGGTTCTAGTTCCCAAACCAGATGGGGAAATACGCTTTTGCGTGGACTACCGTAAGCTAAATGCTGTAACTCGTCCTGACAACTATCCAATGCCACGCACAGATGAGCTATTGAAGAAATTGGGACATGCCCAATTCATCTCTACTTTAAACTTAACCAAGGGGTACTGGCAAGTACCACTAGATGAACCCGCTAAGGAAAGGTCAGCCTTCGTCACCCAGGCAGGGGTGTATGAATTCAATGTACTCCCTTTCGGGTTGCGAAATGCACCCGCCACCTTCCAAAAACTTGTAGATGGTCTCCTAGCGGGATTGGGAGAATCTGCAGTTGCCTACCTCAGTAATGTGGCCATTTTTTCTGATTCATGGGCAGAGCACATGGAGCACCTGAAAAAAGTTTTCGAGCGCATCCAGCAGGCAGAACTAACTGTTAAGGCTAAAAAGTGTCAAATAGGCCAAAACAGAGTAACTTACCTGGGGCACCAGGTGGGTCAAGAAACTATAAATCCCCTACAGGCCAAAGTGGATGCTATCCAAAAGTGGCCGGTTCCAAAGTCTACAAAACAGGTCCAATCCTTCTTAGGCTTGGCTGGATATTATAGGCAATTTGTACCCCACTACAGCCAAATCGCCGCCCCGCTGACAGACCTAACCAAAAAGAAACAGCCAAATGCAGTTCAGTGGACTGATGAGTGTCAAAAGGCCTTTAACCAGCTTAAGGCAACACTCATGTCTGACCCTGTACTAAGGGCCCCAAACTTTAACAAACTGTTCCTAGTAACCACAAATGCGTCCGAGCGAGGCGTGGGAGCAGTTTTAATGCAGGAAGGACCGGATCAAAAATTCCATCCTGTCGTGTTTCTCAGTAAGAAACTGTCTGAGAGGGAAAGCCATTGGTCAATCAGCAAAAAGAAATGCTATGCCATTGTGTACGCGCTGGAAAAGCTACGCCCATATGTTTGGGAACGGCGTTTCCAACTACAAACAGACCATGCTGCGCTACAGTGGCTTCATACCGCCAAGGGAAATAACAAAAAACTTCTTCGGTGAAGTTTAGCTCTCCAAAATTTTAATTTTAAAATACAACACATTTCAGGAGCTTCTAACAAAGTGGCTAATGCACTCTCCCGGAAAAGTTTCCCAGAGTTAACTGATTAACAATTGTTCTTAAAATAAAACATATTGTTAGTTTTTATATAATCAGTAGTATGTCTAAAGGTACATGTGTCTTATTAACTCTGTTTTCTCCTAAAACTCCAGAAAAAAATCACAGCCAGTGTGAAACCAAACGTCCAACACTATCTGTGATTTGGGGGGCGTGTCATAACTATAAAGGGAAGGGTAACAGCTGTCCTGTGTACAGTACTATAAAATCCCTCCTGGCCAAAGACTCCAAAATCCTTTTCCCTGTAAAGGGTTAAGAAGCTCAGGTAACCTGGCTGGCATCTGACCTAAAGGACCAATAAGGGGACAAGATACTTTCAAATCTTGGGTGGGGGGGGGGGAAGGTTGTTGTTTGTGTTCTTTGTTTGGGAGTGTGTTCGTTCTCGGGACTGAGAGGGACCAGACATCAATCCAGGTTCTCCACATCTTTCTAAACAAGTCTCTCCTATTTCAAACTTGTAAGTAAATAGCCAGGCAAGGCGTGTTAGTTTTCCTTTGTTTTCTCAACTTGTAAATGTACCTTTTACTAAAGTGTTTATCTTTGTTTGCTGTAGTTTGAACCTAAGACTAGAGGGGAATCCTCTAAGCTCTTTAAGTTTAATTACCCTGTAAGGTTAATTTCCATACTAATTTTACAAAGATAATTTTTACCTTTTTCTTTAATTAAAAACCTTCTTTTTAAGAACCTGATTGATTTTTCCTTGTTTTAAGATCCAAGGGGTTTGGATCTTAATTCACCAGGAGTTGGTGGGAGGAAGGAGGGGAATGGTTAATTTCTCCTTGTTTTAGATCCAAGGGGATTGGATCTGTGTTCACCAGGAGTTGGTGGGAGGAAGGAGGGGAATGGTTAATTTCTCCTTGTTTTAAATCCAAGGGGATTGGATCTGTGTTCACCAGGAGTTGGTGGGAGGAAGGAGGGGGGATGGTTAATTTCTCCTTGTTTTAAAATCCAAGGGGTTTGGATCTGTATTCACCAGGGAATTGGTGAAGGTTTTTCAAGGCTTCTCAGAAAGGGAAAAATTAAAATGGTGGCAGCGGAACCAGAGCTAAGCTGGTAGTTAAGCTTAAAAGTTTTCATGCAGGCCCCTACATTTGTACCCTAAAGTTCAAAGTGGGGATCCAGCCTTGACAACCCCAATAAAAGAAAAAAGTTCTCCCAATCCCAAAGGACCAAGCCCCAGACCCAGCTCAATGTCCAAATCAGAGCTTACCCACAAATCACGCTGTTGCCAATCCTTTAGAATCTAAAATCTAAAGGTTTATTCATAAAAGGAAAAAGATATAGATGAGAGCTAGAATTGGTTAAATGGAATCAATTACACACACAGTAATGGGAAAGTTCTTGGTTCAGGCTTGTAGCAATGATGGAATAAACTGCAGGTTCAAATCAAGTCTCTGGACATCCCCAGCTGGGATGGGTCATCAGTCCTTTGTGTAGAGCTTCCATTTGTAGCAAAGTCCCTCCACGGGTAAGAAGCAGGATTGAAGACAAGATGGAGATGAGGCATCTGCCTTTTATAGTCTCTTCCAGGTGCAAGGACACCTCTTTGTCCTTACTGTGGAAAATTACAGCAAAATGGAGTTTGGAGTCACATGGGCAAGTCCCTGCATACTTTGCTGAGTCACAAGGTGTATCTGCCTTCTCTCAATGGGTCAGTTGTATAGCTGATGGTCCTTAATGGGCCATCAAGCAGGCTAGGCAGAGCTGACACCAACTTGTCTGGGGTGTCTCCCAGAAGCATAGCATAAGTTTGAAATACAGACAATATAAAGCCAATATTCATAACTTCAACTACAAAAATGAAACACACATATAGACAGCATAATCATAACCAACAAACCATAACCTCTCCATAGACCCCTTACACGACAACCTTTATACAATATTTGCTGCAGATATAGAACAGTGGTTGCAACAGTGATCTATACAGTTACAGATTATGTCAAGAACGTCACACCCAAATGCAAAGTTGATGCAGGAAGGGATGACAAACATCCCTAACTGCATCCCAAGAGCTCCCCATCCTGGGTTCTGTCTCACTACAGCTAGTCTTGGGTTAGAAGCCGTACCAGTGTATAACAGAAATGGTTTATCAAAGTCATGTTCAATAACATGATTGAATCTCTTTACAAACTCAAGGTAAAACTTGGTTAGAACAATAGTGGATTGAATCTGCTCTTGCAGCATGGTTCCTGTATGTCTCATGTGATCTTGCCAAGAGCTAAAGAACATAGCTACTTTATTCATAAAAGCTCTGGCAAATGTTTGGAACCCAATTAACATCAAGCCAATGTAGATATTAATGTTGTTCGTAGTATAGGAATCTTGGCATTTAGCCGTGAAAGCAATATGGTAGTGTGCCTTAGTTTCCCTTTTCATACAGCACATCAGATCTGGAATGTCTTTTCCCCTGTGAAAAGTTCCAATGCTGTTTACAGGCATTAACTGTGAAACATTAGGATAACAAGGTCTTTGAACATAAAGTATGTTCTTATGTATTACTCTTAACGTGTTCAAGGGATTTTCCAAAAGATTAGGCACATTGTACATTTTTCAGTTCTTGCTAATAGCAAGACATTAGTTACAAAAATTACCATTAGCAATAACAACAAATCCATTGCAAGTGTCCATTTACAATCATTTTTGTCATGCCACACCTTTGGCCCAAAACCATTGGGTTTTTGGCATTTTAGGGTTAACCTGTGGCTTTCCTTTGCAAAATCAAGTACTCTTTTTCCTCCTTGTCCTGAAGGATCAAACCCTGATTTTTCTTGCTTAACAGAATTCACTGGCTGATTGGGTGGGCTCTCTGTGCTAATAGCTATTAGCAAGTCTTTTTTTCTCCCTGCCAGCCAGGTAATTTGCATCAACACAGACACTAGCTTTTAGATTCTCAGCTGCTACCAATTTCAAGGCTGGACACTCATTCTTCCCTTTAGCAGGATTGGGTTGTTCTTCCCCCCTCCCCCCCCCCCCCCCCGCCCACACACACACCTTTTGCCTAGAAGGTTGAAAACGGAAACTTCCTGCTTACAGGAATTCCTTTGCTGGCTAGGTGTGTTCACAAGTGCGGACCCTGACGCACAGACTGCTCACTCAGGGCTTGGCTACACTTGCGAGTTACAGCGCAATAAAGGAGCCTGGGTGCACTAGCTCACTCCCCGTCCACACTGGGATGGCACGTAGAGCGCTCTGACTCTGTGGCTACAGCGCGCCTGGTTCTCCACCTCGGTGAGAGGAATAACGTTTGCTGCGCCTTGGCTACAACGCCCGGGGCATCAGTGTGAACGAGGTGTTGCGTTACTGCGCTCTGATCGGCCTCCGGAGCGTCCCATAATCCCCTTAAGTCAAGTGGCCACTCTTGTCACTGTTTTGAATTCCTGTAGGAATGCGGAAATGCCCTTTCAAAGCCCCATTTCTGACAGCCGGCATGCAAGCCGTTACTGTGCAATGCTGTGTGAGAGAGAGACGCAGGGGAGAGGGGGGGTCTGCTGCTGTCTGAACTTACAAGACAGCATGCTGACGTGCTCAGCCCCCCAAAACCCCATTCTCTCTCCCCCCACATACACACAACACACTCCCTGTCACACTCCACCCCACCCCTCCCATTTGAAAAGCACGTTGCAGTCACTTGAATGCTGGGATAGCTGCCCATAATGCACCACTCCCAATGCTGCTGCAAGTGCCGCAAATGTGGCCACGCCAGTGCGCTGTCAGCTGTCAGTGTGCTCTGCCATACTACCCCCCGCCCATTCCCCCCTCCCCCTTATGCCTGGCAACTCCCATGCCCAGTGCCCCTCTGGCCCACAGAGCCCTATAACCAGCACCCCCCACTGCCTAGTGCCCCTCTCACAGCCCCCCCACAACTGCCCAGCAGTCCATATTCCTGAGGGAATTCAGCACCAAAACATTAAAAATTCTGTGCACTATTTTAAAATTCTGCAAATGTTATTTGTCAATAAATAAACGTGGAAGCTGCAGCCTGGCAGGGGGAGCCCAGGCCACTGGCTGCCTGGAGGTGGGAGATCACCCTGCAGCCTCCCACCTCCCTTCCCAGGACAGGGACTCGACAGTGAGGCTGCACCCGACCCTGACACATTGTAAGGGATGGGCCTGCCCAGAAACACCTTTGGGCACTGCCCCTCTGCGCCAGGTGCACCAGGTGTGGGAGGCAGGCTCAGCCCGTCAGGATCCAAGTGTGGAGGGGCTCAGTGTGGGGGGATCCAGGTGGGGCTAACAGGGTTCTGGGTGGAGCAGTCGGGGTGCAGGTGGCTCAGTGGGGGATCTGGATACACAGGGGCTCGTTGGGGGTTGATGGGGCAGTGGGACTCTGTAGAGGGGTCCAGGTGAAGGTGCTTGGGGCTCAGCAGGGGGTGTCTAGGTGTGGGGAGCTCAGTGGGAGGGCGGGTGCAGGGGAGGTGGGGCTCATTGGGGTGGGGGTCCAAGTGAAGCTAGCTGGGGCTCTGTGGGTGGGTGGTACAGATGCAGGGCAGGTGGGGCTAGTCAGGGGGAGGGTTCGATGGGGCTGCTTAATGGGCGAGCCTCAGCTGCTGCCAAGGGGATGCTGCATGCTGGGCTCCCGGTTCTCCCCTGTCCCCGCATCCCTCATCCCCTTCTCTTCCCATCCCATACCCCTTCCCCACTGCCCATCTCCTCCCCATCCCACCCCCTTCCTTCCCTACTGCTTATTTCCCCCAGTCTCCCCACCCCGCCCCAGCACATGCACTCCCTGCTGTACAGAGAACAGGATGGCCCCTCCCAGCACACAGACGGGGAACACCACCGGCACTAGGACCCAAAAGGCTGCGTCCAGCTGCAAAGTCAGCAGAACTGAACAGCCCCCTCTTTCCGCCGGGCAGTTCTGTGGGGACTCCCCAGACACAGCTCCTACAGCCAATCCATCAGCACTGAACAAATACTGCAAGACTAATATCTCACAGGCCCGATTGCAGCAGAGAGCCTTTTAAGCCTCACTGCGGGGAGCTTCCCCCCAGGGCCAGCTTTAGCAAGAGCGGGGCCCAATTCCTGGGGGCATGGCTTGCCGCAAGCCCCACCCCCAGGAATCGGGCCCCGCTCCGGCCGGAGCTCCAGCCGGGGGTCGTGGGGCTTGGGTCTGGCCCGGAGCCGTTCAGCCAGGGCCGGGCTGGAGCCGAACTGGGGGGCCGGGCCCGAGCCGGGCCAGACCCGGAGCCGAGCCGCGGGGGCCGGGCCCGGAGCCGAGCCGCGGGGGCCGGGCCGGGCCCGCGGGGGCCGGGCCAGACCCGGAGCCGCTCAGCCGGGGCCGGGCTCGAGCCGGACCCGGAGCCGAGCCGCGGGGGCTGGGCCGGAGCCGCTCAGCCAGGGCCGGGCTGGAGTTGAGCAGAGCCAGGCCGGGCCGGGCCGGAGCCGAGCTGAGCTGCGGGGGCCGGGATGGAGCCGAGCTGGGGGGTCGGACACGGGCCGGGCCCGAACCGGGCCGCGGGGCCTGGGCCGGAGCCGAGCCGAGCAGGCCGGACCGGCGCCCCAGGGTCGGAGCTGCTGGTGCCGGAGGTGCTCGGCCGGGGCTGGACTGGATACAGAGGGACCTAGACAAGTTAGAGGATTAGGCCAAAAGAAATCTGATGAGGTTCAACAAGGACAAGTGCAGAGTCCTGCACTTAGGACAGAAGAATCCCATGCAACGCTACAGACTAGGGACCGAATGGCTAGGCAGCAGTTCTGCAGAAAAGGACCTAGGGGTTACAGTGGACGAGAAGCTGATATGAGTCAGCAGTGTGCTCTTGTTGCCAAGAAGGCTAACGGCATTTTGGGCTGTATAAGTAGGGGCATTGCCAGCAGATAGAGGGACATGATCATTCCCCTCTATTCGACATTGGTGAGGCCTCATCTGGAGTACTGTGTCCAGTTTTGGGCCCCACACTACAAGAAGGATGTGGAAAAATTGGAAAGAATCCAGTGGAGAGCAACAAAAATGAATAGGGGGCTGGAGCACATGACTTATGAGGAGAGGCTGAGGGAACTGGGATTGTTTAGTCTGCAGAAGAGAAGAATGAGGGGGGATTTGATAGCTGCTTTCAACTACCTGAAAGGGGGTTGCAAAGAGGATGGATCTAGACTGTTCTCAGTGGTAGCAGATGACAGAACAAGGAGCAATGGTCTCAAGTTGCAGTGGGGAAGGTTTAGGTTGGATATTAGGAAAAACTTTTTCATTAGGAGGGTGGTGAAGCACTGGAATGGGTTACCTAGGGAGATGGTGCAATCTCCTTCCTTAGAGGTTTTTAAGGTCAGGGTTGACAAAGCCCTGGCTGGGATGATTTAGTTGGGGATTGGTCCTGATTTAGGCAGGGAGTTGAACTAGATACCTCCTGAGGGCTCTTCCAACCCTGATAGGCAGATAGACCCAGATTAGTCCATAGGAGACGGGGGGGGGGGGAGGGGAGGCGCAGAGGAAGAGGATGCAGGCAACTGAACATGACAGGTGCTCATGAAAGGAGAGAGAGAGTGTTGGAGTGTCAGTTGGCCAACACAGAGAAGAGAGAGAGAGAGAAACCTAGGAGGAAGGAACAAAACTCAGAACAAGGAGTCACCCTCATGAACCCAACTACTGCTAGGGAGCAAACACCACTGCTGGCCAGAGAGATGAACAGCCCCCGCAAATGGCAACATCAACTCCCTTGAATCCACAGCTAGTCAGGAAACCCTTTTTCTCGTTTTTTTTGTTCTTTTTTTAAACAACCACACCCAGCTAACGGGAAGTCCCTGCCTGGAGCCAGGGGGGCTGTGACCAGAGCCCTCACCAAACCAGACACTGATCTCACAGACAGTGACAGCTGCTCCGCTCCCAGCTGGACAGGTCTTGCCTGGCATCAACAACGCTTGCGCTCTCGCTCGCTTTCCATCTCACCACCGAGACGGACTCTGTCCCCCACCCCCACCACACACTTCTTTTCCCTTGGTGCCAACACAACACAAGAAGGAAAAACAAAAGTTATCATCACAATCTGCCGTGATGGCCAGGCTCTCCTTCTCGCATCTCCCACACCCCAGGGCTCTACCTGAACCCCCTTCCCATGATGTTGTCAGAGCTACAATTAGAAAGCACCCCACTGCACCTGCACCCAACATAATCACTCGGCACAGGAGACTCTTGTCCCTTCCACTAGTCTTAACCCCACAGAGCCCCAGGCCCAGCTAGGATGCACCTTATTTTTCTTTAGTACTGGGGCTCTCGTCCTCTCCTTCCTATCCTCTTGGACTCCATCTGTGAGAGAGGACTGGGAAGTGTTACAGACACAGAGACCCTCCCCAGCTCTCTCTGCGCCCTGGGCTCACACCTGGTTGTCTCCCCAGTCCTTGGCACTGTCCAGCATGTCTCCCTCCACAGAAGTCACCTGATGTCATCTTAGACTCCATCTTCATATTGCTCTTCTCCTTCCCAGAACTCCTGCTCTGCTCCTCAGACCTGTCTGTCCTCAGCTCTGCAGGCAGAGGGGAAGGGGCATCATGGGAACACACATGCCCCATTCCAGACACCACATGGCATCCACAGGGCTACTAAACCATGTCACCTTGTGCCAAAAACCACACCCCACCCCAAAGGAGCAAAACGCCTTTGTGAGCCCAGCACACACATACACACCAAGCCCAGCCAAATTGGGAGCTTGCCCCCCCTTCCCGGGCCTCATGGATGGAGAAGTTTGGTGGGCAGTGGGGGCCCCGAGGGACTGGCTCAGCGTGTGAATGAAGGACTGGGATATATGTGGGGGCGGGACAGTGGGGTTGGGGTGTCCAGGAGGACCCAAGGTAAGGGCCTAGGGGGATTAGGAGTATAGGAGAGTAGGGTTACCAAGTGCACTGTGGGACTGGGGGATTTAGAGAGCCCAGAGAGGACGGGTGGGGCAGGTTGGAGGGCCCACGGGGGCTGAAAAGGGGAATCCGTCAGGTTGGGGGGTAGCAGAGAGTGGAGATAAGGGACTCACACACTGGGGATGGAGAAGGCAATGGGGTGACAGGGACGTGGGGCCCAGCACTGGAGAAATGGGCTGAGTCGATTGGGGCGGGGTGGGAGGAGGACGCTGGGGGAGGCAGCACATCGGCAGGGCAAAGGGAAAGGCCAAGGAGAGAGGACAAGGTGGGGGAGGGGGGCACTGGGGGATGACGGGGGCTGAGGGTGAACTAGGGGGAGTTTGGGGAGCAGGACTGAGGGGTCCCCATGGGCGCAGGGCAGGGCTGGGGTGGAGGGGGGGCTGGGGAGGCCCAGGGACGGGGCAGGTTGGGGAGCTGAAGAGAATGTCAGGGCCCTACAGAACAGGGAGCGGGTGGGGGAGGGGATGGGGGCGCTGAGGGTCCCCAGGGGCACAGGGCGGGCCTGAGCGCAGTGGGTGGTTGGGAGCTGGGGGGGACGGGGCAGGTTGGGGGCTGAGGGGGATGTCACGGCTCTAGGGAGCAGGGAGCGGGGTGGGGGAGGGGACAAGGGGTGGATGGGGCGCATGGGGTGGATGGGGGTGGTGGGGCAGGGGGGACGGGGCAGGTTGGAGGGCTGAGGAGGATGTCAGGGCTCTAGGGAGCAGGTGGGTGAGGGGATGGGGGCTCAGGGGACGTTGCGGCTCCAGGGAACAGGTGGGGAGGGAATGCAGGGGTTGAGGGGTCCCCATGGGCGCAGGGGGCGGATGGGGGCTGGGGGCAGAGGCGGACGGGGCAGGTTGGGTGGTTAGGGGGATGTCACAGCTCTAGTGAGCGGGTGGGGGGGCAGGGGGTGGATGGGGCACAGGGCGGGGCTGGGGGCATGGGGTGGATTGGGGGCGGGGGCAGAGGGGGTGGGGTAAGTTGGGGGGCTGTGAGGGAGATGTCTGGGCACTAGGGAGCAGGGAGCGGGTGGGGGGAGCTGAGGAGGATGTCGGGGCACTAGGGAGCGGGTGGGGGAGGGGATGGGGCTGACGGGGATGTCGGGGCACTAGGGAGCGGGTGGGGGAGGGGATGGGGCTGAGGGGATGTCGGGGCACTAGGGAGCGGGTGGGGGAGGGGAGGGGGGCTGAGGGGGATGTCGGGGCACTAGGGAGCGGGTGGGGGAGGGGAGGGGGGCTGAGGGGGATGTCGGGGCACTAGGGAGCGGGTGGGGGAGGGGGAGCTGAGGGGGATGTCAGGGCACTAGGGAGCGGGTGGGGGGGCTGAGGGGGATGTCGGGGCACTAGGGAGCGGGTGGGGAGGGGGGAGCTGACGGGGGATGTCGGGGCACTAGGGAGCGGGTAGGGGAGGGGGGGAGATGAGGGAGATGTCGGGGCACTAGGGAGCGGGTGGGGAGGGGATGGGAGCTGAGGGGGATGTCGGGGCACTAGGGAGCGGGTGGGGGAGGGGGGGAGCTGAGGGGGATGTCGGGGCACTAGGTAGCGGGTGGGGAGGGGATGGGGGCTGAGGGGGATGTCGTGGCACTAGGAGCGGGTGGGGGGGATGGGGGCTGAGGGGATGTCGGGGCACTAGGGAGCGGGTGGGGGAGGGGATGGGGGCTGAGGGGGATGTCGGGGCACTAGGGAGCGGGTGGGGGAGGGGATGGGGGGCTGAGGGGGATGTCGGGGCACCAGGGAGCGGGTGGGGGAGGGGGGGCTGAGGGGGATGTCGGGGCACTTGGGAGCGGGTGGGGGAGGGGATGGGGGCTGAGGGGGATGTCGGGGCACTAGGGAGCGGTGAGGAGGGGGGCTGAGGGGGATGTCGGGCACTAGGGAGCGGTGGGGGAGGGGGAGCTGAGGGGGATGTCGGGGCACTAGGGAGCGGGTGGGGGGGGCTGAAGGGGATGTCGGGGCACTAGGGAGCGGGTGGGGGAGGGGGAGCTGACGGGGATGTCGGGGCACTAGGGAGCGGGTAGGGAGGGGATGGGGGCTGAGGGAGATGTCGGGGCACTAGGAGCGGGTGGGGGAGAGGGGAGAGCTGAGGGCGATGTCGCGGCACTAGGGAGCGGGTGGGGGAGGGGGGGAGCTGAGGGGGATGTTGGGGCACTAGGTAGCGGGTGGGGGAGGGGATGGGGGCTGAGGGGGATGTCGGGGCACTAGGGAGCGGGTGGGGGAGGAGATGGGAGCTGAGGGCGATGTCGCGGCACTAGGGAGCGGGTGGGGGAGGGGGGGAGCTGAGGGGGATGTTGGGGCACTAGGGAGCGGGTGGGGGGGGGCTGAGGGGGATGTCGGGGCACTAGGGAGCGGGTGGGGGAGGGGGGGCTGAGGGGGATGTCGGGGCACGAGGGAGCGGGTGGGGGAGGGGATGGGGGCTGAGGGGGATGTCGGGGCACTAGGGAGCGGGTGGGGAAGGGATGGGGGCTGAGGGGGATGTCGGGGCACTAGGGAGCGGGTGGGGGAGGGGATGGGAGCTGAGGGGGATGTCGGGGCACTAGGGAGCTGGTGGGGGAGGGGGTGGGGCTGAGGGGGATGTCGGGGCACTAGGGAGCGGATGGGGGAGGGGGGAGCTGAGGGGGATGTCGGGGCACTAGGGAGCGGGTGGGGGAGGGGGGGGCTGAGGGGGATGTCGGGGCACTAGGGAGCGGGTGGGGGAGGGGATGGGGGCTGAGGGGGATGTCGGGGCACTAGGGAGCTGGTGGGGGAGGGGTGGGGGCTGAGGGGATGTCGGGGCACTAGGGAGCGGGTGGGGGAGGGGATGGGAGCTGAGGGGGATGTCGGGGCACTAGGGAGCGGGTGGGGGAGGGGGGAGCTGACGGGGGATGTCGGGGCACTAGGGAGCGGGTAGGGGAGGGGGGGAGCTGAGGGAGATGTCGGGGCACTAGGGAGCGGGTGGGGGAGGGGGGAGAGCTGAGGGAGATGTCGGGGCACTAGGGAGCGGGTGGGGGAGGGGATGGGGGCTGAGGGGGATGTCGGGGCACTAGGGAGCGGGTGGGGGAGGGGGGGTGAGGGGATGTCGGGGCACGAGGGAGCGGGTGGGGGAGGGGATGGGGGCTGAGGGGGATGTCGGGGCACTAGGGAGCGGGTGGGGGAAGGGATGGGGGCTGAGGGGGATGTCGGGGCACTAGGGAGCGGGTGGGGGAGGGGATGGGGGCTGAGGGGGATGTCGGGGCACTAGGGAGCGGGTGGGGGAGGGAGGGGGAGCTGAGGGGGATGTCGGGGCACTAGGGAGAGGGTTGGGGGGGGCTGAGGGGGATGTCGGGGCACTAGGGAGCGGGTGGGGAGGGGGGAGCTGACGGGGGATGTCGGGGCACTAGGGAGCGGGTAGGGGAGGGGGGAGCTGAGGGAGATGTCGGGGCACTAGGGAGCGGGGTCGGGGAGGGGGGGAGCTGAGGGAGATGTCGGGGCACTAGGGAGCGGGTGGGGGAGGGGATGGGAGCTGAGGGGGATGTCGGGGCACTAGGGAGCGGGTGGGGGAGGGGGGAGCTGACGGGGGATGTCGGGGCACTAGGGAGCGGGTAGGGAGGGGGGAGCTGAGGGGGATGTCGGGGCACTAGGGAGCGGGTCGGGGAGGGGGGGAGCTGAGGGAGATGTCGGGGCACTAGGGAGCGGGTGGGGGAGGGGATGGGGGCTGAGGGGGATGTCGGGGCACTAGGGAGCGGGTGGGGGAGGGGATGGGGGCTGAGGGGGATGTCGGGGCACTAGGGAGCGGGTGGGGGAGGGGGGGAGCTGAGGGGGATGTCGGGGCACTAGGAGCGGGTGGGGGAGGGGGAGCTGAGGGGGATGTCGGGGCACTAGGGAGCGGGTGGGGGAGGGGGGAGCTGAGGGGGATGTCGGGGCACTAGGGAGCGGGTGGGGGAGGCGATGGGAGCTGAGGGAGATGTCGGGGCACTAGGGAGCGGGTCGGGGAGGGGATGGGGCTGAGGGGGATGTCGGGGCACTAGGGAGCGGGTGAGGGAGGGGTGGGGGCTGAGGGGGATGTCGGGGCACTAGGGAGCGGGTGGGGGAGGGGATGGGGGCTGAGGGGGATGTCGGGGCACTAGGGAGCGGGTGGGGGAGGGGATGGGGGCTGAGGGGGATGTCGGGGCACTAGGGAGCGGGTGGGGGAGGGGATGGGAGCTGAGGGAGATGTCGGGGCACTAGGGAGCGGGTGGGGGAGGGGATGGGGGCTGAGGGGGATGTCGGGGCACTAGGGAGCGGGTGGGGGAGGGGATGGGGGCTGAGGGGGATGTCGGGGCACTAGGGAGCGGGTGGGGGAAGGGATGGGGGCTGAGGGGGATGTCGGGGCACTAGGGAGCGGGTGGGGGAGGAAATGGGAGCTGAGGGGATGTCGGGGCACTAGGGAGCGGGTCGGGGAGGGGAGGGGGGGCTGAGGGGGATGTCAGGGCACTAGGGAGCGGGTGGGGGAGGGGGGAGCTGAGGGGGATGTCGGGGCACTAGGTAGCGGGTGGGGGAGGGGATGGGGGCTGAGGGGGATGTCGGGGCACTAGGGAGCGGGTGGGGGAGGGGGGGCTGAGGGGGATGTCGGGGCACTCGGAGCGGTGGGGGGGGATGGGGGCTGAGGGGGATGTCGGGGCACTCGGGAGCGGGTGGGGGGGGCTGAGTGGGATGTCGGGGCACTAGGGAGCGGGTGGGGGAGGGGGGAGCTGAGGGGATGTCGGGGTACTAGGGAGCGGGTGGGGGAGGGGGGAGAGCTGAGGGAGATGTCGGGGCACTAGGGAGCGGGTGGGGGAGGGGATGGGGGCTGAGGGGGATGTCGGGGCACTCGGGAGCGGGTGGGGGGGGCTGAGGGGGATGTCGGGGCACTAGGGAGCGGGTGGGGGAGGGGGGAGCTGAGGGGGATGTCGGGGCACTAGGGAGCGGGTGGGGGAGGGGATGGGAGCTGAGGGGGATGTCGGGGCATTAGGGAGCGGGTGGGGGAGGGGGGGCTGAGGGGGATGTCGGGGCACTAGGGAGCGGGTGGGGGGGATGGGGGCTGAGGGGGATGTCGGGGCACGAGGGAGCGGGTGGGGGAGGGGATGGGGGCTGAGGGGGATGTCGGGGCACGAGGGAGCGGGTGGGGGAGGGGATG